>NC_142025.1:129731680-129760783 GCF_049901735.1 Notechis scutatus | reverse complement strand
GTTGAACATCTTGGTCCACATTCGTTGGGTTCCTGGTCGGTGTCATTAGGCCTGATCTCGTTATAGGCACCTGTGAAGGAAGTTTCGGGAGGAGTGAGGATGGTGCATCTGTGGTTCCTGATCCTGCTGGATTCTGCCTAATCTGTCCTGGGCTGCTCGCTTTGGGTGCGGAGAGGCAGCGACAGCATCATTCAGCGTGCCGGAGATTTAGCGCGATGATTTGTGGACAGATAATAATTACATTAAAGATTTGCGCACAACTGCCAAAAACTTGAACATCACCAATTATTGGTTGTGTATGCACCTTCCTGGAGAGTGGAGAAGGACTGACTCTACATGGGTTCCATTTTAAGTCGGTCTACTTTGCAGACCCCGGAAGCATAACATTTCATATGCCATGAACTTCACGGTCAAGGTGAGACTGCACTGCAGTCTCCAGCACATTATGTTTCCAAAACATTACAAACTCGCAATTCTTGGGGAATCATAGTGTCTGCAATTACACTATTAAGTGGACAAATGGTTCAGAGAACAACATAACTTGGGTAAATGGGAAAAATGGGTCTGACCGCATTCGTGACCCAGTATCAATATCTGTTCATGGAAACAGCTGATGCAGCGGCAAGTCAACAAAGGTTATGTACAGCTAGAAGGGTTTTGGTTTTTATGCGGACTGTGGGCATATCGACAAATCCACACAAATTGGTCAGGGACATGTACTGGGGTTTGTCATTCCCGGTTGTCTATAAGTTAGATACATTACCTCCTGATGTTAGGATCCGAAAATCGTCGGAGAATTGGATTGGTCTAACCATGGAGGTAATCTATGGACACAAATTTCTAGAGGTCTCATCCCCGCCTTTGGGAATTGCTATGAACTATAGGGATATTCATATTTTAAATAATTTTACTGTTGCTATGTTTAATGATACTATAAAGAATATTAAGATGATTAATGTAGAAATGTCTGAAATTCGTACAGTTACTTTGCAAAATCGATATGCTAGATATTATGTTAGCTACTTAAGGAGGTTTGTGCTTTAATTCATTCGCATTGCTGTATTTTTATACATAATTATGAGCAAACATTACAAAGACTGTTCAGGACATGGAAGATCATTGCTCAGCATCAATCTGGGAGCCGATGGGTTTAATGCATCATTCTGGGACAGTCTGTGGTCCTGGCTTCCTGATGGATCATGGTTTAAGCTCCTTATTACAAGGGTTGTTATTATTATTGCTATATGTATCCCATTATGTTGTTTTATTCAATGTATTCCTAATCTAATACAAATGTATTACTTCAGTCTTCCAGTGATGTGGGATCAGGTCATGAGGAACTGTGTACTATGCCACCTAAAACACCCCTATCTTTGAATAAATAAAAAAGGAGGGAATGTGGTAATATATTTTATTAATGTTTATCATTTTCTGTAAGGCCTTTGAATACTAGCAGTAAGTCTAGGGAGATGTGGGCATTCTTGGTGGGGTAAGTACCTTTGCTCATGAGTGTCTCATCCTGTTTGATTCTACAAGTTTAGAAGGAATAGGAAAATGGGTGAAAGTTCAAGGTACACAGTTGTGCTTTCTCATGGGACTTTCAAACTTTCCCATGAGACTTTCCGTGGCTGTATGATCTCATCCTAGCAGGTAACATCTGGGACTTTCCAAGATTGTGTGTTCTCATGCTGGTGAAGTAATCTCTGTTGAGGTCATTGTTTTCTGAACTGCAGACTGTATTTTGCTTGTGTTTTCTCAATAAATACTGCTACCTGAGTTCTCTCAGGGTTGGCATTTCTCAGAGACAGTTCCTATGTCTCATTTCAAATGTCAATCCACCATAGTGATGATAGTTATAGAAAACAAAATAAAAAGAAAAATATTCTAAACATTATTCCTATCTATCTTTTGAATATATAGAACTCATAAATATTTAAAATAAGAAGTGAATAAAAGGCAAGTTGAAGAATAAACTCATAAACTCTGCTATCTCCACTGTAGTTCCTCAAAATGACCCTCTTCTTTTTTGAGCTTTCCACTAATGGAAATTCCTCTTCTCCATTTTGCAAACACAATTGACATCTAAAACCACAAAATATGCCTATACTAGCCTCCCATACAAATTAGTTACGGCTTACATTATATATAACTTGGTATCTGTATTAATATCATCCTGCTCAAAAAGTAATTGTGATCTATTTGTGCTATTTGTTGTTTTTAAAAAAATTAAACATTAACATAAGCAAATGAGTTCACAGTTCTCATTTAAAGTTATTTATAAACTTTGGAAGCATATATAGAGACACTACTTGTCTTGAAATCTATTAGGTTTAACACTGGAAATTTTATTTGGTGCCAAATTGACCATATGTATCGAATAGTTAGTAGCAAGTATCTGTCCCACATTAGAAAAGAAATCAGTGTTTATCTTTAATACTATTCCTTCTGATTATACAAATCAATTTCAGATAACATTGCAAATTTCTTTTTATTATTATTATTACTAATGATAGTAACATCATTCTCTAAAGATATGGCCTAATACAGGCTTGTCAACCAGCAGACGCAGACCGCATCTGACGGCCCAGGTGCAGCCTCGTAATGGCTTGACCCAGTGCCCACCCTGAACCTCCATGCAAGAGCCAGCGGAGGAGGAGGAGGGCAGGCACACGAGGCGGGGGTGAAAACGACTATCACGCCAAGCAGCAACAGAAAGAGGCAGGCAGTCAGAGCACTCCTCGATGCCGGCAGCCGCCCAGCCAGAGTCCCCACTCCACCACGTCCTGCTGTTGCACGCCGCCGCGCCACTTCTTGCCCCGCTGCCACTGCCGCTTCTGCTTTACGCCACTGCAGCTGCTGCACCGGAGCCTCCCAGTCCTCGCCTTCCCCAGGGTCCTGCCGCATCCAGCCAGGCCATTTGCGGGAGGAGAGAGTAGGCACGAAAGTGACGACTTCCCCATGCCAAAATTTGGCGAAGAATTTGGCGTGATAAAAATAAATAATTTTTAATAAATAATTTATTTCTTTATTTTATTTATATGTATTGACCCAAACCAATTTCCATCCTTCTAATATTAACCCCAGGGAAGGTGAAAGTTGCAGACACCCCTGGCCTAATGATTCTTACATTATACATATGACATGATTTTTGCAGGTGAATGTTTATTAGGAGAAAAATCTTATTATGGAAATAAAATTAGAAATTGAGAATCAGGGAGGATTTTCATGCTGCTTTTTGTCAGTAAAAAGTTCAGTAGCTGCTGAAAACTTGGCACAATAAATACAGTCATCTTATCTAACCCAGCTCTCTTTAGTTCAATATCAGAACCAGATACATGGAGTTTAGCATCCCTTTATAGTCAGGTTTAGATATTTTAGCATAGTATCTTACTAACAGATTAACAGAGTTGGAGTGATCTTGTGGATAATCTAGTCCAACACCCCACCCAAGCAGGAGATCCTACCACATTTCTGACAAATGAAGTCCAATATCTTCTTGAGAAACCTCAGTGATGAATTCCCATAACTTTCAAGGCAAAGCTATTCCATTGGTTGATTATTCTCACTGTCAGAAGGTTCTCCTTATTTCTAGGTTGAATCTCTCATTGATCAGTTTCCATCCATTATTCAATATCTCACCTTTGGGTGCCTTGGAAAATAGCTGAGCCCTTCCTCTCTGTGGCCCCTCAAATATTGGAAGACACGCTATCATGTTTCTCCTGTTTCCTTCTCTTCACTAGACTAGCCATGTCCAGTTCTGGCTTTATTCTTCATATGTTTTTTAGTCTCCAGTCCCCTAATAATTCTGGTTGTTCTTCTCTGCACTTTTCTAGAGTCTCAGAATCTTTTTGCATAGTGTGTGTAACCATCTGGTTGCAGTATTCTAGGTGTGATCACTTACTGAGGCTTTATAGGTGAGTATTCATGCCTCCCTTGAGAATCCCAGTTGCCTTCCCTCTGTTAATACAGTTTAAGATTGCATTTTTAATACTGTCGCTGCACACTGGTGTGCCCCACTAAGACTCCAGATCCCTCTCACAGTTGCTGCTTTGCCTTCTCTACATTAAGACTTTTACATTCTACATTACTCTACCATCAGTGGTGGGATTCAAATATTTTTACTACCTGTAGGTTCTGTGGGCATGGCTTGGTGGGTGTGGCTTGGTGGGCATGGCAGAAGAAGAATACTGAAGCGACCCCATTCCCTCCCCACTCCTGGCAGAAGATTACTGCAAAAACCTCCTCCCCATGCCAGCCTCCTGCTTTCCAGCTCCGTTCTCCTCTGTGCAGGAGCAACAAAGAAGACCCAGCTGATCAGCTGGGACTTGAGAAGAGCAGAGAAGAGATGGGGATGCTTATTATTTGATCAGAAGGTGATATTCCAAACTACTCAAAATTTCTGCTACTGGTTCTCGCGAACTACTCAAAATTTCACTACCGGTTCTCCCAGAACTGGCAGAACCTACTGAATACCACCTCTGCTCTACATCTTATTACCCCACACTTGAGAGAAGGATTTGCTTTCCTTGCTTACCCTTATAGACATGTTGTTTTCTAAAGAAAGTATTAGCATTTGTGCTAATAAAATACTTAAGACCTATAAGCATTTAAAATTTACTGCCTATTTAATTATTAAGTGAAAGCAGTAGAAAGAGAACTGAAACATTTTTAAATGCATAGGACGTCATTCAACAAAGACTGGATAATACAACAATGATTTAATACTTTTTAATGGAATATAGTTAACAACAAACAAAGACAGTCCTGCAAATCCAAATTATGTATAGTACATATGAACCATACAGAATCTTAGGTGAGCTTAACTTTTTTTGCAATTTGCATGCATGAAGTTTTTTTCAGAGTGTTCACATGAATTATACCTTTGTCTTCTTCTGAATTTTTGATTTATGTTTTGGTCCACAACCTAGTCAATAGCCACAAAATCCTCCCAGGTTGCCCCAAACCAAGCTAGATCCTGCATAACCCGATTTCCCGGATCAGACAACAAGGCTGACTTGGTGCTGCTGAATATATTTGTTGGTAGCAGCATGTATTTGAAAGAAACTTACAGAATGTCATCAAAGAGGTGACTGGAAGGTGCTTCACTGAAGTCCATCATGGAACATAATATTTAGATCTTTAGATAAAATATCTACAATGGTTAGTTCTCTGGTTGGTATTGCTTATGTAAGAGGCTCACCAATCCTGCATTTAGCAGTGGAATCTTGCATACAATTTGGGGCTTAAAAGCACTAAAACCAATATCCAAACACCACCATTCTGGATAGAAACAGTTCGTCTTTAAACACGTTTTACCGTTACCAGCATTGTCCATCAGTCAGTTTACATAAAAGCCAGTGGCAGACACTAAAAACAGTCAGGTGGTGAAACTCACAGAATCCTTTCAGCTTATTCCCAATTTGAGATATCCAGAATATTAATGGCACTGTATTTTTTTTTTTTCAAATACTTTTGCTTTTCTCATGTTGTGTTTCCATTCTAGTGGGTCTAAGAATTCATGCGGGATATAACTCAGAATAACTTGGAAGACTTATTCTGCTTAAAATGAATAATTGCAATAATTATAGAAGAAGCCTAAAGTCATAAATAAGGAAATTTATTCATGTTGCTGATCAAATACACCATTGGTCTTGTAGAAAAGGTTTACACATTTTAGAAAATGACAAGAGTTATAAGAGATTATTGATGCTGTCAGAATGAGGAACGAGTGTTCCCTTTGGGTTATGAGGTGTAGTTGAAATAATAGTCAAATTGCTCAGTACAATGGAGAAATCACAACCTGGAATCAAAAAGCCCAATGTTTACTGTTTATATTTATGCAAGCATCGTACCAAGAGTTTCAGATATCTGTTGTTTACTGATAGCATGATAATGATCCACAATCTAGTTGTAACTTCAAAAGGAAGGGAGGGAGGGAAGGAAAAGTTCCTTCAGATTTTTTTGCATTAATATTGCTTTTACTGTATATTCATTATGATTTGGAAACAAGTTTTTTGGAAATACAGAAAACTCACATGAAGCAAAAAGAGAAAAATCTGCTTCCCCAACCTTCACTGCCCAATTTCTGAATGGAACGAAAATACTTTAATATACCCACTTTGCAAAGCAATGTTCCCAGTGAATAAAGTTTCTTTTTCTTTTGCTTTATTCTCCACCTGTCTTAACTATTTTTAAAAACCATATTAATTGTATTTCTGAGTATCCTGAATTGTTAGATGTGATAGTGTTCATACCAAATGATTTGCAGATTCTGTTAACAAGTTTCCATCATTGTGAAATTTCCTCTGCGGAGGTGAATAATAATATTCATTACACTCACTGTTTTCCCACCATTTATAACATTTTATTCTATTTTCACTTGGACACCAACATTTGTCCAACAGATTTCACATACCACTCTGAGATATTCTTATCCTTCTCATATAAAGCTCTAAAATCCACTATACACTATTTCTTTTCTTCAGTTCCATCTAAAATAATCTGCACTTTTTATTTTTCAATTATGGAGGCTTCTTGCTTATTCCTGTCTATCTACTTGCAAATCATTTTGAAAATTTCATAGAAGTCACTCCATTTTATCTGTTTCTTTTAATCATAACTATTCTTTATTCTCTTTTAGGTTAATCTCAAGGGAGGAAATTTTCAAGAAGGCTATCATCACTAGTGTTTGTCATTGCACTGGTTCCATTGTCAGCAAAGCTGAGGCGAGTCAGGCAGACATGACTATCAAATATCCAAAACATCTGCCAGGCTATGCCACCACCTTTACAAAGTGAAATACACTAATAAGAATGAAGATTGTAAACTCCAAACTCAGTGAAGGAAATAATCTCCAACACAATTAACCTGATGAGTTCCAGTTATTAGATATTCAGCTGGAATAATGGACTGAACTCAAGCAGAATTAAAAGCCCTAGATAGGAAGACCAGAAAAATAATTACTGATCCCTCCTTTCCCTCCCTGTCTGTCCCCATCCTCTCAACCTTCCCTTCCTCACTCCCTCCTCCATTCCATTCCACTTCTTAATACCCTTCTTCTTCACCCTGAACAATGTTCTTTCTCTCTGTTCCCCCTGCCTTCTCGCCTTATCCTGTCCCTCCCTCTCTCAGCTCACTTCTTCATCCCCTTCCCTTCCCCCTTCTTTATCCTCTCCGTTCCTTCTTTTCCTGCCCCAATCTCTCACCCTTCCTTGCCCCTCCCATCTCCTATTCATCCCACTCCACCTCTTAGTAACCTCCTCTCCCTTCCTCCTTTTCACTCCTCCCTTATCTTCTCTTCCTTTCTTCCCTATATTATCCCCTGCCCCTCTTAACCTCATTTCCTCACCCTTCCCCTCTCCTAATATCCCACTCCATCTCTTAATACTCCTTCCTTTTTCCTTTTCCATCTTCCCTTTTGTACTATATTAGCATACTCCAAACCCTCACAACTGATTGGTCCGGATGGACAGAGACCTGATTAGTGAAACATCGGCGTGATTGGAGCGCTAAGAATCTACCGCGATTGGCCAGCGCCCGATCGCGGAGATTCAAAGCGCTACCATTAACCGCCGAGCCGCGAGCCAGCCTATGAAGGGCTGCAGCGGCTTGGATTCCTCAGACTGTTCCTATTCTAAATAAAGAGCTGAACTCACTAAGATGGTCTCGCATCTCCTTCGAACCGACCCTCCTCCGATCTAACACTGGCAACGAAGGTGGGATCGTGAGACAAGGAGACCACCCAGCACATGGCGAGGCGGCCAGCAGCAGCAAGCAGCATGGCCAGCATCAAATCACCACCGCACCCTTCAACCCCCGCTACTGAGGACTGGGAATCCTATGCCGATAGGTTCCAGATGTTCTCGAGAGTAGCAATCTTAAAGATGCCAACGGCCACAAGAAACGAGCCGTGTTTCTCACAAACTGCGGGCCTGCAGTGTTTAAGATGGCCAAAGCCTTGGCCAAACCAGAAGGACGCAATCAAAACCATGGAATGGGCGATCTCGAGCCCCTGCTGAGAAGCCACTATGCCCCCGTCGTGCCCATCCTCATCCGGCGGCACGATTTCTACTGGTGGGATCAGCGCAAGGCGAGGTGCTTGGCGATTTCATGGCGGCACTACGAGACTTGGGTGGCCTGTGCGAGTTCACCGATCTGGATGAGGCCCTGCGAGACCATGTCGTCCTGGGACTCGAGACCCCATCCTCAGAGCCGCATCATGGCGAAGGTGACATCTCCCTCGCCGATGCCCTCACCGAGGCCGCCGACTGAAGCAGCCAAGAAATCAGTGGCTCGGATGCGACAAGTCGAGCATCACGCCACGACCAGCGACCGGCGAGACAACTTGAACCCAGAAAAAGCGACCCGAGACTGACCATCGAGACACAACCACACACCACGGCGACATTGACTCCTTCTCGAAACCGAGAACGAGGAGGAAGAGATCCACCGCCTGCAAGCAGCACGAGGGTGACGGAACCCCGAGGGCGTAAGTCGAGGTTCAGTGCGCCGCTGCGGAGGCGATCACCCCGTTCGGACTGCCGTTTCCTCGATGCCATCTGCCGGCAGTGCGAGAAACGGGGGCACATCGCCAAGGTGTGCAGGAATAAAAGACACTACAGCCCGCGGCGACGAGAGGGCAGCCCCCGACGGCGAGATAACACCCCCACCAGATACCGAGATCACCAGATGGAGAGCCGCTGGAGCCAAGAGGGTCGGAACAGGTGGCTCAACATGGCAAGACAAAGGGAGGAAACACACCAGACCATCGTCATCGGCCATTCCTCCACAAGCGACGCCAGGAAGGTATACGTGACGATGGGGATAGAAGACCAGCCATGCGACATGGAGGTGGACTCGGGTCCTTCTCTCTCCATGGTCTCATGGCGCACCATCAAGCACCTGGCACCCACCATTCGCCACCACAAACTAGAAGACCAAACACTGACTCTCAAAGACTACCAGGAAACCGCATCCGTGTAGTCAGCAGAGGCCATTTAAAATCACCTTCAAGGGCCACACAGAAGTGCTACCCTGACGATCGTTGACCGAGATCGACCGAGCCTATTGGGACTGCAGTGGTTCGCACCCCTAGGCATCAAGTAACCGGCATCCACCACATCGAAGAGGCGGACTGGGAAGCACTCGTGGAAGGACTTCCGGGAAGTCTTTGATGACAGCCTAGGCAAGTACTGGGGGTCCCCTATCTCCTTCAATATAGACCCGGTATCACACCAATCCGCCTTAAGCCCAGGCGGAGTGCCATTTGCACTCAAGCCCAAGATCGATGAGCAGCTAGATAAGCTCATCGCGCAAGGGGTACTGGAACCAATCGATCACGCCCGGTGGAGACCCCCATAGTCACCCCCATCAAGCCAGATGGGTCCGTGAGAATTTGTGGGGACTATAAGGCCACCCTAAACCACGTGCTCCAACAAAGCACATACCCTGTCCCAGTAGTGCAGCACCTTCTGCACTCACTGGGGAGGCCGGATTTTCGCGAAGCTCGACCTGGCACAAGCCTACCAGCAACTGCCGGTCGATGCCACAACTGCCGAAGCCCAGACCATCGTAACACACCGGGGGCTTTCCGATGCAACTGGCTCCAATTTGAGTCAGCGTGGCACCAGGGGTTTTCCAAAGCCTCATGGAAAGACTCCTCCAGGGCATAGAGGGGTGGTGCCCTATTTTGGACGACGTCTTGGTGGCCACAAAAACGAAAAAACTAGAAGCCCGGTTGAGGGAGGTACTGAAGAAATTCAGAGACTGGGACTCAAAGTCAAGAAAGGGAAATGCCAACTACGAGCAGAGAGGGTCGAATTTCTAGGGTACCTCCTAGATAAACAAGGGATCCACCCCACAGAAAAAAAACTGAGAGCCATAAGGGAAGCACCACGACCCAAAAACAAAACGGAGCTACAGGGTTTCTTGGGACTGTTAAACTTTTACAATGTCTTCCTACCTCAAAAGGCAACCGTGGCGGAACCGGTGCATAGGCTGTTAGACAAAACAGCCACCTGGACCTGGGGAGCATGGGAAGAGAGCGCCTTCAACAACACAAAGAACCTGCTAACATCTGACGCGGTACTAATCCAGTACAGCGAGACCCTGCCATTAACGGTAACATGCGACGCATCGCCTTTCGGGATCGGCGCCATCCTCAGCCACCAGCTACCGGACGGGAAGGAAGCACCCATCACTTTCTCATCAAGGACACTCTCAAAACCAGAAAGAAACTACAGTCAGCTCGACAAAGAGGCCCTAGCAGTCGTCGCCGGCGTCAAGAAATTTCATGAATACCTTTACGGTAGGACTTTTACAATCATCACAGACCACAAACCACTGCTAGGAATCCTGGCAGGAAATAAGGCCACACCGAACATTCTTTCACCAAGAATGACAAGGTGGTCCGAATTCCTAGCAGCATGCAATTACCAGCTGGTACACCGACCCGGGAAGGACATCGCCCATGCAGATGCCCTGAGCCGCTCACCCCTGCCCGACCTGGAAGACGACCCGGCACCCACGACAAAGGTACTTCAAATAGAGACAATATCCAACCCACTAGTGACCGTGCCAGACATTGCCAGAGAAACAATTAAAGACAAGCGGCTGGCGTGAGTCCTGAGCTGGGTTGGCAAAGGATGGCCGGAAGGGGACAGGGACGAACTATTCAGACCCTTCCAAAACAGACAAATTGAACTTTTTACCGAGAAGGGCTGTATACTTTGGGGGGACAGAGTGGTAATCCCAGAAACATTACAAGAAAGGGTATTGGGGATGCTGCATGAGGGACACCCAGGGATGGTTAAGATGAAAAGCCTGGCCAGAAGCTACGCATGGTGGCCGGAATGGATAAACAGATCGAAACCTGGGTAGCGAAATGCAAACAATGCCAAGAATCCAGACCAAATCCTCCCGCCGCCCCAACCCATGAGTGGGAAACGCCAAGAGGACCGTGGTCTCAGATTCACATAGACTTCGCGGGACCAGCCAAGGGGCACATGTACTTTATCACAGTAGATGCTTACTCCAACTGGCTGGAGTTAAGCACCATGAAGTCAACCACAACGGAGGTGGTAATAAAGAAACTGAGCAAACTCTTTGCCACACACGGCCTGCCAGATGTAATAGTGTCGGACAACGGCCCCCAGTTCACCGCACTAGCATTTGAACAATTTCTGGCAGGCCAGGGCATACGCCATGCGCTAACCACGCCAGCAAACCTGGTGGCGAATGGGGGGGCGGAACGCATGGTCCAATACACAAAAAAAGCCATCCAGAAAATAGAAGCAGCCAACATACAAGACAAAATCAATAAAATGCTCCTCATTCAACATATCACACCTAGCGCAACCACAAATAGAAGCCCGGCAGAACTAATGATGGGCAGAAAACTACGGTCAATGCTAGATAGAATGCATCCCACATACAACCCTGACAAACCCCCGGGCTCCTCCAGCAAACACAGAAAATTTAACATAGGGGATGCAGTATACGCGAAAAACCTTTCAGGGGAACCACTCTGGGTACCAGCAACAATCACCCAAATAACCGGCCCCTTATTGTACCGACTGGAGACAAGCAATGGAAAAACTGGAAGCGGCACATCGACCAACTAAGGTCAAGAATAGCCACCACAAACCACACACCCGAGCAAGAAAATAGAAGGGGGGGGAAACGGGAAACAGAATCAAAGGGAACCCCCTAGCACAAGCAGAACACCCCCACCCAGAACAATTAAGCCACAAGTAAACCAGCACTACTCACCAGTAAGCACAGGACCAACAGAGCACGAAACACCAGAATCTTCACCTGGATGGAGCAGCCAAGCCAGTTCAACCAGCCCGGAAAGACCCGGCGGGAACCTCAGGGATGGCAGCTCAACCAGCCCGGTAGACTGGGAGGGAGCTACCAGGAAAGGCCCGACTCACCATTCCAGGTGGTTCCATCCCCAGGAACTGGAGCGACAGATAAACCCTCCGAACCGGTCGAAGACCACACTAGAACTGAACCGCGCAGGTCAACTAGGCAGGCACGTAGCCCTGCCTATCTCTGCGCGACTCACGTCATGATGCACCGACAGAGCGAAACCAAGAGGGAGGGGTGTACTATATTAGCATACTCCAAACCCTCACAACTGATTGGTCCGGATGGACAGCGGCCTGATTGGTCGAAACACTGGCCGTGATTGGAGCGCTAAGAATCTACCACGATCTACCGTGGGAGATTCAAAGCGCTACCATTAACCGCCGAGCCACGAGCCAGCCTATATGAAGGGCTGCCGCGGCTTGGATTCCTCAGACTGTTCTTATTCTAAATAAAGTGTTGAATTCACTAAGATGGTCTGCGCCTCCTTCGAACCGACCCTCCTCCGATCCCATTCTGTCCCCATTTGGACAATGGATTTCACTTCCTTCCTCTCTCCACCCCTTCCGATTCTACCTCTTTTTCCCCTCTCTAACCCCTCTCCCTTCCCCTTCCCCTTCCCATCTCCTTTCCATCTTTAACTTTTCTTATCTTCTTCTCATCCCCCATACCCATTCCCTACCCTACCCTCTCACCCTCCCCTGATCCTGACTCTCACTCTTACCCTCTCTCTAACCTGTCCATCCTCACCCTCCCCTGATCCTCACCCTCACTCTTTCAATCTCACCCTCATACTCATCCTAACTCTCTCACTCTCACCCTCACCCTAAATCTAACCCAAATTCTCATTTTTTAAGAGTTGGCTACAAAAAGAGGGAAGGTTCCCCAGAGATCAGGAGCCCCACTGAAAAGCAAGTTATCCCTAAGAAGGCATCTTCTTTCTGATAACTGACACAGTGGTGGGATTAAATTTTTTTACTACTGGTTCTGTGGGCGTAGCTGGGTGGGCATCATGTGGCTTGGTGGGCATGGTTTGGTGGGCATGGCAGGGGAAGAATACTGTTAAATCACCATTCCCTTCCCACTGCTGGGGGAAGGTGACTTCAAAATCCCCATTCCCTTCCCACTCCACTAACCTGATTTCCAGCTCCGTTTCATGCCCCTCATGGAGATTGACTCTGAGGAAGAGGAGGAACAGCCCACAGGGAGTGGGAGTGTGGCTCAGAGGTGGTGGAGGAGGCTGGGGAAGGGCAGAGGCCAGCTGAGCAATCAGAGGAGGATCCAGGCCCATCCCCTATCCATCCAAGGTCAAGCAGGGTGGAGAGGATCAGGAAAAGTGAGGTCTACTCAGGAGGAGATTACCATGATTCTCCTCATGGCTTGCAGGTAGGAGCTATGTATATAAGTTTGTAACTGCCTAGTCAGAATTGCTGGAGTCAAAGTTTAGTGTTTTCTTTGAAAGAGGTTTATCTTTGCTGGCATTCTTCCCATGGACTCTCCTCGGTTATCTTCCTGGAATGTATAATTATCTTGGCTTGCTTCGGAACTCTTGTCAATGTGGCTTGTTTTGGTTTTCTTTTTGCCTCATTATTCACTTTTGTGACTTTAAACTGTGCCTAATAAAACAGTGAAGTTAAGTTGAAGGCATTACCAGACTTTAATGTATGTTTTGGGTTTTGGGTTATTTTGAGAGACTACAGGTCATCATATTTTGACTCCAGCCACCCTTCAATTCATTTTTGCTTTTTGTGGGGTGACCATGGATCAGCTCAGAGCAGAGGTTGCCCGGTTAAGCCAGCAAGTGGCTCTTTTGACTGCACAGGTGGCACAAATGCAAGCTGCCCGGCCATGCCGAAAACGCCCAGTGGCAGTGCCAGATAAATTTGATGTTCGCTGGCCCAATTTCCAGCATTTTTGGGGCAGTGCCAGCTCTACATGAGCCTTTGGCCTGAGGACTTTCCCACGGACTTTGATAAGTTTTTGATAAGTTTGTTGTCAGGCTCTGCAGCACGTTGAGTGACGCCTCTGTTAACCCAGCGCAACCAGGTGTTGGACAATTACGCCAAGTTTTGCTGTCAGTTTCAGGCCATGTTTGAGGATCCTGTTCGAAGCCAAACAGCAAGCAGACATTTGAAAGAGTTGAAGCAGGGGCGTGGCTCACTCATGGATTATATTGCTAGTTTTCAGGTGGTTGGTCAGGATGTACAATGGAATGAGGCAGCACTATTAGACCAGTTCCAGGACGGTTTGTCGTCAGAGCTCCTGGATGAGTTAGCACACACTGAATGCCCTCACACCCTTCAGGAGCTCATGCATCTGTGTCTTCATATCTATGCTAGACTTCAGCAGTGATGAGTGCGATGACGGACAGAGACCATATCTGTTTCCAGCAAGACGGCGCACTGGGTGGAAGTGCCTTTGGAGTAACCCATGCAGTTGGGGGCTGGCTGCCCTTGCCTGACTCAAGTAGAAAAGGATAGATGTCGTCGTGATGGTTTATGCCTCTATTGTGGCAATCGAGGCCATTTTGCCGCCAAGTGTCCTGTTAAGACATCCACAGCAGCGACGCCTGCGGTGGTGGGAAACGAGCATCGCTTGGCCTATGGGGGTCTGTAGGTTGGGGTGTAAAGTCCTTAGGCCCGCCATCTTCACCAACCTTGCCATCCTCTCTACCTTTGACATCTCCACCACAATTGTTATTGGTGAAGCATCTTGTGCTGACAGCAAGTGTGTTCGTGCCTGGTGTGGGAGCGGTGGAGATCCAAGCCTTGGTCAACTCAGGGGCCACAGCCAAATTCATGGATGCTCATTTTGTAGAGCAGTGGTTCATTCCTCAGCAACAGGTTTCCTTGCCAGTAATGGTAGAGATGATTGATGGTCGCCCCCTTCATTCAGGACCTGTGGTTGCTGTAACCAAACCCCTTTGCATGTGTATTGGGCAGCATGTGGAGGAAACCATGTTCTATGTTACCGCAGTTCCTCATTTTCTGGTGGTGCTGGGTTTGGAGTGGTTATAGGCCCATGATCCACAGATTGTCTGGTTGTCTGGAGCTGTGCAGTTCCTTGATAGGAAGTGTGCCAACCATTGCTTGCACTCCTTTGCAGGGAGTGTAGCTATGCCCATGGACCTGGATCTACCTGCAGAGCTGGTGGACTTTGCTGATGTGTTTGGGGAGAAGGAGGCAGATTAGTTGCCTCCGCATCAGACATATGACTGTCCAATTGACTTGTTGCCCGATGCAAAATTGCCGGTGAGTCAGATATATTCCCTGTCAGAATCGGAGTTGGCCGCGTTGCAGGATTTTATTGACAAAAACCTCCAGAAAGGGTTTATCTAGTCTTCTACCTCCCCATTGGCTGCACCAGTGCTTTTTGTAAAAAAGAAATTGGGGGAGCAACGTTTGTGTTGTGATTACCGCAAGTTGAATGCAATCACAGTGAGGAATCGGTACCCACTTCCCCTCATCCCTGAACTGATTGAGCAGCTTCATCAAGCTAAGATCTTTACGAAGTTGGATTTGCATGGGGCCTACAATCTGGTTTGCATTCGTGCAGGGGACGAGTGGAAAACAGCTTTCTGGATGAGGTACGGACATTTTGACTATATCGTGATGCCTTTTGGATTAACCAATGCCCCAGCTGTGTTCATGCATTTCATGCATGATGTTTTCCATGATTTGTTGGATCAATTCGTGGTCATTTATTTAGATGACATTTTAATTTACTCAGACTCCCTGCAGGAACACTGTCAACATGTGCGGCTGGTGTTGCAATGTTTGTGTGATAACCACTTGTTTGCTAAATGTGAAAAGTGTCAGTTTGCACAAACCATGACTGACTTCTTGGGACATTGTTTTTGACCTGCCGGGGTGGAAATGGACCCAGAAAAGATACAATTGTTGCAGGCATGGGAACCTCCACAGTGGGTTAAAGATGTGCAACGACTGTTGGGCTTCCGTTTTGAGCTTCTTCGGCAACAGACCGAAACCTCATCTCTGTGAGGCTTCAATCCGTGCTCGCTGCTGGAGCACCGCAAGCTGGCTGGTTTCAGGGCTAAGCCACACCGTAGAGGTGGTGAAGAAGGGGGAGACTGCCTGCAGGGTTGAGAAGAGCCACATCTCTCTGCCCCAGCTGGCCATTACTCCCTTTCCTGAAGGCGGTTGTAGCGGTGGTCAGAAATGGCCACCACAAAGAAGAACTCGACCAGAAAAGAATGTGCAGGAGGAAGATAAGAAGAGAAAGTTTTGGTTGACCGGCTCAAACAGCAAAAGCAACAAACAAGGTACCCTGGAATTGAAACTTAAAAAACAATAACATTGTTCCTTAAGAAGATTTTGAAGCTGCGAAGGAGAGAGAGAAGGGAAAGGATTAGGTTTTTTTTTTTCTTCCCTTCCTTATACTGAAAGCTAAGAGACTTAAGCAAGAAATTGAAAAAAATCCACTTTGACATTAATAGGCATCTAAGCTGAAAATAAAAGTCAAAGGGATAACAAAGATTTCTGGATATTTAAACGTTTTTAAAAGCAGTGAAGGAGGGGAAAAAAAAAGAATAAAAGGGCAGGATCTGGAAAAATGGAGGAGACTGCCTGGAACTAAGGAATGGAACTGTAACTAAAAGGAATTTACAGTGAAATTTTAACAAGATTCCTCAAAGATACATCTTAATTGAAACTTGGTAACAAAATAATAGAACCCCAGGAAGAGAAAGTGGAAAAAAGAAGCAGAAAGAAACAGCCTTGGATTATTTGGATTACTTGCTGATTTTGGGTTTTTGCATCTGGATGACTAAAATTAACCGGGTGGTTGTTTAAAAGTCTTTAAAATGGTATCACTCTTAGAAGAACTGAAAATGGAATTTAAAAATGGAAAGAAGATGCACAAGAAGGGAGAGGTTCTTTTGGCTTTGTATTTCAAATCTTAGAAATGGAGATCTGGAACTATGAGAAACAACAAGAAACGCTTGCAGAACAAGAAGATTGGGACAAAGAAGAAGCCATCTTTAATGACCAAATAATTTTAAGCGGGGGGGGGGGAAGAAAAGGGGGGAAAGAGAGTGAAAGGTTTAAGACTAGAAAAAACAACCAAAAAGAAGAAGAAGAATTTGAAAGATAAGTATAATATTAGAAAGCAACAGAAGAGGGGATTACAGATGAGAGAGTTAGAAGTAGAGAGACGAGGGGGTAAAAAGGGGAGGGAGAAGAAGAGGGGGAAGAAGGCAAGGAAAAGAAGTTGTAAAAGACAGAAACAAGAAATGGAGAAACAGGGAAAAGATATAAGATTGTAACCTTAAGCTTGTTTAGAGATAATGGGTGAAAATTTAATTGCAAAAGAGATTCTGCAAAGGTACATAAGATAGCATTGTTATATTATAAACAGAAATAATTTTAGAAAATATGATTAAAATGATGGAAAAATATTTACTGTAATGTAGTTGAATCTTTGGTAATAAATAAATGAATTAAAATGATTGAGAGAATTAAATGGGAACATTTTTAATTATTAGTAATGATTTATAAAAATATAAGTGAGAAATATGGAAAAAAAAGAATTAACTATGGAAAGTTTATAAGTGTTCCCAAGGAAGTATGATATTTAATTGAAAACAAATGTTAAAGATGTTAAGATTTTAATGAATATTTTTTTTTATTAAAACAAGTTTTATTAATTTTCAAAACACACAAGTCATCATTATCCATTACATATTTAAACCTTTTTCCATTATAAATTTAACAAGTCAGATGAACTATAATTCTGTTTTAAACCATTTCCATATAAACATACAAAAACCTCTTATCCATTTTCTCTTTATTTCTCTTTACTCTTATTCCATTTTATTATTATTATTTCATCTATTTCTTTCTGACTTAGTTACCATTATTCTCATTCTATATTTCTGCAAGGTTTCATTAATTCTCCCCCCCCAAAAAAAAAATATATACACAACACACAAAACATAAAAAAATCTTTTGGAAAGTAACTTGGACCCAGGTATCTCTTTCTTCATGGACTTCCACTGTATTCATGCTCATATTACATATCATTACTTATTTTATTTACCATTCTAAGTCTTCTATATTAACTTCTCCCCATATTTCACTCTTTTTAATTCTATCTTAATTAATCATCTTAATTTGAGTCATTATATTTGTATCTTTTGTCCATTCTTTATTGTACCTTTGTCTCATTCCTTATTAAAAAAAAAAAAGAAATTTCTCCTGAAATCACTAATCAGAGTATGATGCCTTTCTATCTCCCCAGTAAATTAATCAAGTTAATCTTTAAAATAACACCCAATACCCAATCCGATTTTGCTTGGTACATTCTAACTGAATAATACATCCAGAATAATTAAATACACAGTTAAACAATAAATCTAAATATTAAAAACAAATACTATAATAAAAATTTTATAATAACATCAATACCATAATCTTGTTAAACTCTTTAATTAAAGCTCAATATTCTAAATCTCCCTCATATTATTAAATTTTAAAACCAATCATTATTAACATTTCAACATTTTAATCTCTTATCAACTCTTAAGCCATTTAAGTTTTCTATTTCTAATACAATACTACAATATCATCTTATGTACCTTGCAAAATCTCTTTGCAGAAATTATACTTATCCTTTATCCCTAAAAAGATTCCTTTTTTTCCATTTAATTTCAAAACTTTGTAGCTTTTCTCCACCTTTTCCCTTTCTTTCTTCTCCCAACAAACCTTTCTACCCCCCTTCTTCTAGCCTCTGCCTTACTGGCTTCCCTTCTCTGTCGTATTCCTCTTCCCTTTTGTTTACCATCATTATATTGATTTTGCACCTTATTTTTCCCTTTCTTAAATGTTTTTTAAATCTTAAGTCCTTTATTTCTCTTCCTTTCCTCTTCCTTCCCTCTTGGTCGAGTTCTGAGATTTATTAGAGATGGCTTCCTCTCCTTCTTCTTCTTCTGCTGTCTTCATCTGTTGCAATGTTTGTTGATAGTTAATGAGCGCCATTTCCAAAAAAAGGCAGGCTTCTTTCAAACCAGCTTTACCATTTTTTTTTGCTTGCTCATAGTCCCTTCTCAATTCCACAATAGAAGGAGCCATTATAAATCTTTCCTTTTCTTTTCTCTTACAACAACCAAAATATTCCAAAGGAAAAATAAAACAATCCCAAAGTTATCAATCAGTCCAAACCAAGACAGAGTTCCCACTCTCTCCTCCTAGGGTAGTATCAATCAGAAAAAAAAGAAAGTCCAAATCTATTTCTTAAAATCTTATTGCAATATATTTTAGTCTTTCAATCCTTAAGGCATCTCCTCCAACAAAGTCTTAGCATACAAATATTATTTTTTTAGTCCTCTCTTTTCCCACTCATCGCTTAGAGCCAGTTTTCACCTAAAAAAAAAATAGGTTTCTTAATATTCACTTTTTATTCCGTAGAAAAAGAGGGTAAGCTATCCTTTCAGCACCATCAAACTGCCGCTTTTTTTCCTCTTCTCGAAGGTATCATTCAGAAAGTCATACTTTTCAGGAATTTTGTTAAATATGTCTTAGAGTCCTAGGAACCAAGAAAAACTTTCTCCTTTCAAGCACTTTCTCCACTTCCTCCTGCGCATTCTTACCCGGCTGCCAGCTTCTTTGTGGCGGCCATTACGGACCGCCGCTGCACCGTCCTGGGAAAAGGGGGTTCTGCCGGCCGGGAGGGGGTCTGCAACACCCCCAAACCCCTCTCTGGATCCCCTACCTTCAGCTGCCCCTGCAGGGCAGCCTAGCTCCGTATCCGTCCGGATCGGAGCCCCAAAAATGGCTAGCGCGCAGGGGATCGCGCAGCTCGCAAATCCCTGCCGCCGCGGCCGACAAACCGGAAGTTCAAGATTTTAATGAATATTAATGGTAGAATTGAATTGGAATGGAATGTGTGCTTTATTTACATATATGTATAATTTTTTCTTTTTAAGAATATAGTGTGTATTTTAAGAATGTACCAAGCAGAATTCGATTATGAATTCTGCTTGGTACATTCAGAAGTTATGAATGCTATAATCTTAAAGGTATACATTGAAGCTTAAATAAGAGTTTGAATGGATAAAATTAAAAGATATAAAGGTGTCATACTCCAATTGGTAACTACAGGGAAAAATTTGTTTAATAAGAAAAGATAATATGAAATTGAAACAGGACAGACAAAAGTATAAATATAATGATTTGATTGAGATGAGATAATTAAAATAAAGTTGAGAAAATTAAAAGAGGGGGAAAACTATGTAGAAAATATAAAACGGTAATAAGATATGGAATAGAATATAAAAATGAGCATGAAATTGAGTTTGGTGTCTGTATGAAGAACTGATAGCCTGGGACCAGGCTATTTTTAAAAAAAGGATGTTTTACTTGTATTTTGTTTTTGTGAAAACTCAAATAAAACTTTCAAAAAAAAAAAAAGGATGTGCAACGACTGTTGGGGTTTGAGAACTACTACCGTACATTTATTCCCCGCTTTGCTGCCTTGACTGCTCCCCTTTCTAATCTGCTCAAGAAGGGGGAGAAGTTCCATTGGGGTGCTGAGGAGCAGGCAGATTTTGAGGCGTTAAAAGTCGCCTTTGCTTCTGAGCCTATCCTCAAACACCCTGATCCAGGCCAGCCATTTGTGGTGGAAACAGATGCTTCTGATGTGCCTGTTGGTGCAGTGCTCCTCCAGGCCTATGCTCCCGCAGGCACCTTGTTCCCGTGTGCTTATTATTCCCGGAAGTTGTTGGCTCCAGAGCACACCTATACGATTTGGCACAAGGAGCTATTGGCGGTTAAGGTCACTTTTGAGACATGGCGGCACCACATGGAGGGGGTTTGTCACCAAATTGAGGTTTGGACAGATCATCGCAATTTGGAACACCTACGTACAGCTCGGACCAGCGTCAGGTGAGATGGTCCTTATTCTTTGCTCGATTTGATTTCCGAGTGACCTATGTTCCGAGTGGAGGGATTCAACATGCCGATGCCCTATCTTGGAAACCCGAGTATGCCTGAAGGAAGGACAAAATCTTGCCCTGGACGGTGGTTCCATTGGAGCAGTTAGTGGCCACTGAGGAACCTGTGGACCTCCGAGTGAGGATTCAGGAGGCGCAGCAGCAGGACCCATTTGTGGCAGCTCAATGTTGAGATTTGGATGAAAATGGGAGACAAGAGACTCCTTGGGTGTATATTGGGGACCTGTTGCAGTTCCGTGATCACATTTACATGCCTGGAGGTCCTCTTTGTGGCCTTATCCTATGTCAATGTCATGATAATCTGGCAACGGGACATTTTGGGGTGTTCAAAACATTGCACTTCATCTCTAGGATATTTTAGTGGCCGAGACTTAAACATGATGTGTCAGGATATGTGGCGTCCTGTGGGATCTGTTGCCAAGCCAAGTATGTGCCCCTTGGTCTCTTGCAGCCCTTGTCCATGCCAGAACGACTGTGGGGGGAAGTTTCATTGGATTTCATCATTGAGTTACCACCATCAAATGGTGCCACAACCATTTTGGTGGTGGTGGATATGTTGACTAAAATGGCCCACTTTTTTCCATGTGCAGGTCTTCCATCGGCCAAGATAACGGCTCAATTGTTTATCTCCCACTTTTTCCGGTTGCATGGGTTACCAGACCGCATGGTATCAGATCGGGGAATACAATTTATGGCATGCTTCTGGCAGACCCTGTTAGGGATATACACCCTAGCAGAACGTGCAACGGCAGTCTAGCAGGCAGGCAGATAGTGTGAGACAAAACGTTGTAGTAGCTTACACTCAGTAAGACAGATACACTGTGCAAGTTAAATAGTTTTTATTCCAGCAAGAGTTATAGCATAGTCAAAAGTCCATATGTCATACACTAAGTTCAGTCAGTCCGGGGGTTAATCAGTTTGCAAAGTCCAGTGTCAAAAAAGAGTTCATTAAACTTACAATCAGTCCAGTGATATATCTCTTTTGCAGTCAGAGATATGAAGAAAATCAAACCCCTATTCTTCTTTCAGCAAACACGCAGTTATCACCATCAATTCATCATTGTCAGCATTCCAGTAAAAGCCAGGGAAACAGTGAGCTCTCTTGCTCCCTCTTATGGTGATTTTATAACCGCACCCAAAATACTTGGTTTACAGTTTAAAGTTATACATACACTTAAACTCACTAACATAGTTTATATATATTATTTTACTCAAACTAAGTTAGGTAACCAATGTTATCCCTAACATTCTCCCCTTTTGGGTAATATAATAATATATAAATCTATTTACAATTTCAACCCATAGTTTTCACAATTTTCCTTGTGCTTTACTGCACCTTGGGCTTTTGTAAATCCATCTGCAATGTTTTCTTCAGTTATGCAATAGACCAATCTTATCAAACCATTTTTTACAGATTGTCTAACATTCAAATATCTAAGGTCAGTGTGCTTAGATCTAGTCTTTACAGCAATATTTGTAGCCAACCTTATGGCTGCTTGATTGTCCTCATAAACTACAATGGCATCCTTAACAGTTACTCCCATATCTAACAACAACTGTTTATACAGAATTAAATCAGTACATAATAAAGATAGACATGAAAATTCTGCTTACATTGTGGACATACTTATATGTTGCTGTCTAATTGACCTCCAACCAATCAGTGTTTTACCTAGTAGTATAGCCATGCCTGAAGTTGATTTCCTAGTTTTTATATCTGTTGCAAAACTTGCATCAGCATATGCACTTAAAATCAGGTCATCTTTTGGCTCTAAATACAATGCATAGTGCATTGTCCTTTTAAGATACCTTAATATACGCTTTAGCGCTTGCCAGTGACGTTCATTTGGTTCAGCATTAAATCTCACCAATTGATTAATGCCATAAGCAATATCTGGCCTTGACCAATTAACTACCTATTAATGACTGATAAACAGTCTTATTGAATTTTGAACTTTGAGCATCAGTATGACAAAATTCCTGACTCATTGGAGTTTTTGCCGGTTTACAAAGTTCCATTTTATACATTTTTAGCAATTGGTATATTTTATCTTCTTGTGATATCTTAAAGCCACTATTGGTTTTGTTTATTGTCAATCCTAAATACTGTCTTATTTCTCCTAAATGCTTTAATTTTATCCTCTTACTTAATAATGATATTATCTCAGTAGCTTCATTATTAGTCTTCGTTATTAAAGCAATATCATCTGTAAACAACAATAATAATGATACTATGCCATTTGTCTCTCTCTTGAATAAACATGGATCAGCTAAACCTGCTTTAAACCCTATATTGTTTAACTCTTTTACAATATATTGGTTCCATTCATAACCAGATTGTTTCAATCCATAGAGACTCTTTTTCAGTTTCCAACAGTCATTATTATTTTTATCATCCTTAATACCTACTGGTTTTCTTAAATATATAGTGTGCTGCAATGGTGCATGCAGATAGGCAGTTTCTACATCTAAATGATTTATAATATAATTGTTTTTAGCTGCCCACACTAAAGCTGCTCTCAAAGTTATTGCCTTTAAATTTGGTGCAAATACCTCATCATAATCACATGCAGTTTGATTAAATCCTTGAGCTACCAACCTAGCCTTATGAGTAACAGTCCCATTTTTACCAGTTTTTAACTCAAATATCCATTTGCAACCAATGGACTTTTCACCTGGAGGTAATTTGGCATTTTCATAAACTTTCATTTCTTTTAATGAATTTAACTCCTTTTCCATTGCCTTTTGCCAATTCTCCTGATCCTTTGCAGGATACATCTTAAGTTCTTCAACACTAGTTGGAACTTTACTAACTTGGCAAACTACACTTGCTTGATACCTATCAGGTGGTCTGGTTACACGTGTAGAACGTCTGGGTATTACAGGGCTTACAGGTGTACTTTCATGTTCTACCTGTTCCTGATTATCTATTTCTTCCTGTTCTGGTATTTCTTCCTGTTCTGGTCCTATAAGCTCTTCCTTTACTTCCTCTTTAATTGTACTCTTCTTATTACTGATTTGTTCTGGTCTTTTGTAGGGTTCTATAATTACTTCCTTACTTGAATCTTGTTCCAGTTTTTCCCATCCTACATGTTCTAGGAATTGTGCACTAGCACTACAGTAAACTCTAGATGTACCTTTTCCCCAGAATCTGTATGATTTGTGATTAGATTCATAACCTACAAAGAATAACCTTTTAGCCCTATGTTGCCCTTTCTTTCTCAGTTGTGTAGGGATAAGCACCCATGCTGGTGCTCCAAATGTGTGCATGTAGCTTAGGTCAGGTTTTCTACCATGCCACCGTGTGAATGGTAATTCACCTGTTGTTGAGTTAACAACATTATTCAATGTATGATTACCACACATTATTGCTTCTCCCCACAAAGTATCAGGTAATCCTGAATCTGACAGCATAGTACAAGCCATTGCTTGTAATGTTTGGCCTCGTCTCTCAATAAAGGCATTATGTTGTGGCCTATATGGTGCAGACTTTTTATGTTCAACACCTGCCACCTTCAGTTTATTTTGGAATTTATTGTTTATAAATTCGTACCGTTATCAATGATAAGAGTTACTAATTTCTTTTTAGTTTTTCTTTCTGCGAATTTAAGCCAATTAAAGAAATTTTGATATGTTTCCGTTTGCTTTTCATTAGATAACAGAAACCATATCTGGAATAATGGTCCATTATACTTAGTATGTAACGAGCACCTCCCACACTTGGTTTTTTAGGACCTATAACAGGGGTGGGCAAACTACAGCCCGCGGGCCACATCCGGCCCGTTGGTCTGTCCAATCCGGCCCGCCCCTGAAAAAAAATCGCTGCCATTGGTCTGTCCAATCGGCCCACCCCTGAAAAAAAATCGCTGCCATTGGTCTGTCCAATCCGGCCCGCCCCTGAAAAAAAATCGCTGGCCGTGGCGTATTGCCCTGTGCCGCGTGGCCCCCAAAGCTGCAAAACAGTGCAGAGAGATCTAGGGGTAGGAAAGAAAAGAAATTTGCAAAGGCCTCGGCTGGGAGTTCGAAATCACCTTCGAGTGTGACCTCTCCAAAGGTGAGTCCCCGCCGATCCCCCTTTTTTTTCCGGGGCTTCCAGGCTTAAACTTTGCAAAGGCAAAGCTTGCAGGCTGGAGCATCTTCCCACCGAGGAGCGGTAAGGGTTCAAGAGGATGCTTGGAGCGAGCTGCTTGGAGCCACCTAAAGCTAGGCCGCTGCTGGTGGAGCCTTGCCCTGCCTTGGTGCCCCGTTTCCCGGCTCGGCAGTCCTGCTCGGGTGGCACTTTAAAAGCCTGCTCCCAGCACCCGAGCAACTTCCCAGCAACTTTCCACTTCGTTTTAACTCGCGGGCGCTCGCGCCTGGCCCCGAGCCGCACAGTGGAGGGAAGCCCGGCGGGCGGGCGGGCAGGTGGGCTGCTTGGAGGAGGCGACCGGCGGCGCTCCGGGCTTCCCCTCCGCCCGTGCGGCTCGGGGCGAGTGCGAGCACCCGCGAGTTAAAATGAAGCCGAAAGTTGCTGGGAAGTTGCTTGATTTCCAGGGCTTCCAGGCTTAAACTTTGCAAAGGCAAAGCTTGCAGGCTGGAGCGTCTTCCCGCCGAGGAGTGGGAAGGGTTCTGCCCGGCGGGCGGGCAGTCTGCTTAAACTTTGCTTGGGCGGCACTTTAAAAGCCTGCTCCCAGCACCCGAGCAACTTCCCAGCAACTTTTGGCTTCCTTTTAACTCGCGGGCGCTCACGCCTGGCCCCGAGCCGCGCGGCGGAAGGGAAGCCCGGTGGGCGGGCAGGCAGGCTGCTTGGAGGAGGCTCCGGGCTTCCCTCTGCCAGGCGCGAGCCCGAGTTAAAGGAAGCCGAAATTGCTGGGAAGTTGCTCGGGTTTCGGGCTTCCAGGGCTTTGCAAAGGCAAAGTTTGCAGGCGGGAGTGTCTTCCCGCCGAGGAGCGAGAAGGGTTCCGCCCAATGGCCAGGGCGGGCTGCTTGGAGCAGGCTGCCATGCGGCTTGGGGCCAGACGCTCCAGCCTGCAAACTTTGCCTTTGCAAAGCCCTGAAGCCCCGAAACCCAAGCAACTTCCCAGCAATTTTTGGCTTCCTTTTAACTCGCGGGCACTCGCGCCTTGGCCCCGAGCCGCACAGCGGAGGGGAAACCCGGAGCACCGCCGGGTCGCCTCCTCCAAGCAGCCCACCCACCGGGCGGAACCCTTCCCGCTCCTCGGCGGGAGGACGCTCCCGCCTGCAAACTTTGCCTGTGCAAAGTTTAAGCCTGGAAGCCCGGAAACCCAAGCAACTTCCCAGCAACTTTCGGCTTCCTTTTAACTCGCGGGTGCTCACACCTGGCCCCGAGCCACACAGCGGAGGGGAAGCCCGGCGGGTGGGCGGGCTGCTTGGAGGAGGCGACCCGGCGGTGCTCCGGCAGCAGCAACAGGCAGTTCCGCCCGGGCTCCACTCAGGTGTCCGGCTGGGGCTGTCAGGAGTTGCTACCGCCGGCGCAGCTCCGCACGGGTCCAGTCCTGCATTGCCTTGGGAAGGAAAAGGCAAAACCAGGAGCCACTGAGCCTGAGCCTCCGGTGCCGCTGCTGCCGTTGCAAAGCACCGCCGCGGCTCTTCCTTTTTGCCTTTCCCTTCCCGAGGCAACGCGGGACTGGAGCCACTCGGAGCCGTGCCGGCGGTAGCAACTCCTGACTCAGGGGGCCTCCGAGGGGAGGGGAAGGAGGAGAAAAGGGGGGGAAAGGGTGAGGGGGGGGCGATTCCCAAAAAATCTTGTGCTGACCCGGCCCGTCTGTCAAATTTTAAAAGTCAATGCGGCCCCCGAGCCAAAAAGTTTGCCCACCCCTGACCTATAATATCAGCAAATACTACCTCTAGAGGCTCTTTTGTTTTAAATCCATTAACTCTATTTGCTGGCATCACCTTGCTTTTATCTTGACTACAAGAATTGCAGTGCAAATACTTACTGCAAGGTTTCAGTTTTATACCCTTAGACAGTTCTACCGTTTGTTTAAGCATTTTAAAATTTATATGCCCTAAACGTCTGTGTAACAAGTGTATGCACTTATCATGAGGTTTAACATTATTATAAACTGTGTTAGCCACCTCTAAATTATCATTTAACACATACAATTCACCTTTTAAAGTTGCAGTCACTTTTTTACCTTCTTTTTAAATTATGCAATTGTCTCCCCTAAAGGTAATTACATAACCTAGTTTAACCAAAACTCTAGCCGAAAGCAAATTAAACTTAAGCTGTGGTACATATAACATTTTTACATTTTCTTTTATGCAAGAACAATATGCTATACCTTCACCTTTAGCCTTAAGTTTCCATCCATTAGCTAACGATATTTGCTGTGAACTTGTGGACATCTTAACAAATCTTTTCTTATCTCTCGTTATGCAGTGTGATGCTCCACTATCTACCACCCATAAATTATTATTCACAATTTTGTTGCTATACATGGCTAACTCTATGCATTTCTTATCCCTTTGATGCATTTTAGCATTCTGGCTGGCTTTTTGGCTTTTTCCTTTCTTGCAGAATCTAGCCAAATGTCCTTTTCCTCCACAATTAAAACATTTTCTAATTGTATACACTGACGAAGATATTTTCTCTTCTTCACATTGTGGTTTGTTCCCTTCTGAGTTGATCCCTTTCAAGCCTTCTCCTGGCTTCTTCAATTAATCTGCCAGTAATGTCAGTTAATGTAAGGTTATCTTTTGGCAGAACTTCAAGTGAAGTTACGTAGTCATCGTAGCTCTCATCTAACGAAGACAAAATTATATAAACTTGGTGTAATTCAGTGAAGATAAGTCATGCAGTTTTTCATGCAGTTCTTGAAAAATTCTCTTCATTGAGTTTATATGATTCAGCATGTCTCCATTCTTTTGAAGATGTGTTCTAAACAGCTTCTGTGTAAGATTAATATGTGCTCCTACACTGTCTCGAACATAAATCTTCTTTAAATTCTCCCAACATTTCGCAGCTGTTTCTTCTCCATGAATATGGACAAGCTGCTGGTCAGAGAGTGTCAGTCCTATTATACAGAGAGCTTGCTCATTCTTCACTTTATATTCTTGTATTTTCTGGGCATCATTCTCATCCTCCGGATCCCATGCATCTACTTCTGGTGGGTTTTGTATTATACTCCACAAACCTTCTCTGTGTAGAAGTAGGCTGCATTTCATAGACCATGATACATAGTTTGTTCCATCCAGTTTGGATATTAGAGACAAACTTTGTAAATTGACTTGTGCCATCTTTTTCTGGATATTAAACTATAATTAATAAAACACAGCTGTCTGTTTACAGTATCGTGTTGCTACACAAACTCTCACTTTAAATAAGCCTGTTATATCCTGGTTAGTCTGACTGTGCACCTGGGCCCATAACCAGTGTTAGGGATATACACCCTAGCAGAACGTGCAACGGCAGTCTAGCAGGCAGGCAGATAGTGTGAGACAAAACGTTGTAGTAGCTTACACTCAGTAAGACAGATACACTGTGCAAGTTAAATAGTTTTTATTCCAGCAAGAGTTATAGCATAGTCAAAAGTCCATATGTCATACACTAAGATCAGTCAGTCCAGGGGTTATTCAGTTTGCAAAGTCCAGTGTCGAAAAAGAGTTCATTAAACTTACAATCAGTCCAGTGATATATCTCTTCTACAGTCAGAGATATGAAGAAAATCAAACCACTTTTCTTCTTTCAGCAAACACGCAGTTATCACCATCAATTCATCATTGTCAGCATTCCAGTAAAAGCCAGGGAAACAGTGAGCTCTCTTGCTCCCTCTTATGGTGATTTTACAACCGCACCCAAAATACTTGGTTTACAGTTTAAAGTTATACATACACTTAAACTCACTAACATAGTTTATATATATTATTTTACTCAAACTAAGTTAGGTAACCAATGTTATCCCTAACAGACCCTACTCGCGAAACTGCAGGTTCAGGTGTGTCTGTCATCTGCTCATCACCCCAAAACTGATGGGGGGACAGAGAGAGTGAGTGCTATTTTGGAGCAGTAACTCCGCTGTTTCAGCAATATTCATCAAGACAATTGGGTAGAAGTGCTGCCGGTGGCAGAATTTGCTTATAACAATGACCAACATGCATCCACCCGTGTGTCTCCTTTCTTTGCTTACTATGGGTTTCATCCACAACTTTTCCCTTTAGCCTCGTCTGATTCCCCAGTTCCGGCAGTGGATACATTCTTGCAGGAATTATAAGCTGTGCACCACATGGTCCGCATTCAACTAGAGAGAGCCAAGGAGGACTATAAA
>NC_142025.1:129697056-129731580 GCF_049901735.1 Notechis scutatus | reverse complement strand
TTTTTTCAGTACAGACTTCATTCAAATTCATTGATAATTTGAGGTTTTTGAGTATAATGGATATTGATTTACCTACTCAGAAATGAAAGAATATACCATTTACTTTAAAACTTAATCTATGTGAATAGAAAAATCAGGGCCTTATGGCAGATGTAATATGGATTACTCAAATCTTTCTCATGCAACATTTGCTAAGAAACATGACTCGGTGAATGATTATTCATAAGCCAATATCAGCAATGAAGACAGAGCTTCTCCTGAACATGGCTTCATTTTAAAACAACACTATCCCTTTTAACAGAATAACAGAATTGGAAAGGACCTTGGAGATCTTCTATTCCAACACCCTGCTCATTTCAGATAAATGGCTGTTGAGTCTCCTTTTTAAAAATATCCAGCTATGAAGCACCCAAAACTTTTGGAGGAAAGTCATTCCACTTAGTAATTGTTCTCATTGTATGAAAATTCCTTCTTAGTATTAAGTTGCTTCTCAACTTGGTTAATTTCCAATCATTGCTTCATATCTTGTCTTCTGGTCCTTTGGAAAGCAAGTCAAGAAGTTTTACTTCCATCCTACTTACTTAAAGGTATCAAGACCATATCTCAAAAATATTGCTTGATAAATTATATTTCATGAGGACAACTCATGAAACTCGAATACAGTTCATCAGTCAATAATACTCGAATACAGTTCATCAGTCTGGAACCCACATTACGTATCTGATATTAGCACAATTGAGAAAGTCCAGAAATATTTCACAAGAAGAGTTCTCCACTCCTCTACTCGTTGTAGAATACCTTATGCCACCAGACTTGAAATTCTAGAACTAGAAAACCTTGAATTATGCTGTCTTCGGTCTGATTTAAGCATGGTATATAAAATCATACATTGCAATGTCCTACCTGTCAATGAATACTTCAGCTTCAACCATAACAACACAAGAGCACACAATAGATACAAACTCAAAGTTAACCGCACCAAACTTGATTGCAGGAAATACGACTTCAGCAATAGAGTGGTCAATGTCTGGAATACTCTACCCGACTCTGTAGTTTCTTCCCCAAACCCCAAAAACTTTAACCTTAGACTGTCTACTATTGACCTCACCCCTTTCCTAAGAGGTCTGTAGGGGCGTGCATAAAGCGCACCAATGTGCCTACCGTCCCTGTCCTATTGTTTCTCTTATTCTTCTTTTATTTTTTCTTATATGTACCCATTTCATGTATTCACAACTATGTATACACTTATACTTATTATCTTGTAAACAATTGGCAAATCAAATAAATAAATAAATAAATAAATAAATAAATAAATAAATAAATAAATAAATAAATAAATAAAATAAACTCACCTGCGGAATCCTGTAGATGTACAAAATGATTGTCATGAAGTGATACACGTCAGCATTAGTGACACACATCAGCAATAACTGATGCTATATTAGCCTGCACATCACACTTGTAGTTGGGGATAAACTTGCCCAGTGTGGAGAGAAGTTCCAGTGAGGCACAGAAAGTCCAGTTGGAATGGAAATTGCTGTTCAACACATGGAAACCCAGTGTGGTGTTTGGTAAGATCCTTAAATTTTCATTAATTGTCTTTACAGCAAATTGCAAGGCTAATATATGCTGATAGTTCTGAGTTAAAACTCTGCAATTAGAAGATTGCTGTATTAATAATTAGATTTTGGAATCTAAACAAATGACTGGATATCCATGGAACAAAATTCTTTTAACTATACTAATACAACAGGCAAGACATTGCAATGAAGTATTATTTCTGCATTTATCTTATATATTCAGTATAGCACTATTATTACATGACCTTTTACAGGTAATGAGATTTGGTGAGTATCGAAGCAATTATCATGGATTAATTACCTGGCATCAAAAGAAGAGGACTTTGTTATTAATTGCTTCCTGTATTCTATATTTCAATAAGTCTTCTAAACCTCAGTATGATTTAGTTAGAAAGGCAAGCATTGGATTCAATGGAACAAGACATGACAGACATTGATACACTAATGAACTCCATTAATTCAGAGACACTAACATCATTTGAAAATTAGACAGGGCCATTGCCAAGAGATGTAACTTGGTTAGAAATCAAGAAAGAACATGAAAGGTATTTACATGATATTGTCAACCACATCAAAAGAGGGATTACTTTTAAATGTTGCTGGAGTGGAAAATACATAGATCTGAGAGAGGATGGCACCAATGATAAAGTCACCAGGATGGTAATGGAAGAGGAAGACCTATGGGGCATTTCACAGGAAGACTGCTATTGATTTCTTCAAACACCAATATCATTAGTATTGATGCCACAAATGTTGCCATCTTCAATGAAGATCTTTTTTCAGGATTTCATTCACATTTACATATCTGGTTGAATTGGATATGTTGATCTGAAGAAATAATCATTGGCTATCTGGCCTTAATGATGAATATAATCCAGAAAAGAAAATACTGCTAATAACTGGTTTAATGTTTTGCTAAAGATTTGTAAATTCTCTAGGAAGTTGTAGAAGTAATTATGCTTGAGTTTGAAATTATAGAGACAAGAAACTGCAGTGAACTGAATAAGCTTCTTGAGTGAGAAATGAAATATCTACCTGAAGGAAAAACAAAATCCAGCTGCCTTTTCAAAAAGCACCTTTGAGGCCACCATGACCTGGATGACTGAGAAGCTCCATAGAGACTGTGAAATGTTGATCTACAATGTAAAAAACAATGCACATACCAAATTTGCAGATGATACTAAGCTGGCAGGAATAGCTAACACCCAAGAAGATAGGCTCAAGATCCAGATGAATCTTGACAGACTAGAACACTAGGCTGTATCTAACAAAATGAAATTCAATGTAGAGAAAAGTAAAGCCATACACTTAGGCAAGAAAAACCAAAACCACACATATAGACTGGGTGAAACCAGGCTCAATAGCAGTAACTATGAGAGGGATCTTGGAGTTTTAGTGCACAACCAGTTAAATATGAGCCAGCAATGTTCAGCAGCTGCCAAAAAAGTTAATGCAATCCTAAATTGTATTAACAGAGGGATACAATCAAGATCAATGCCACTCTATAAAGCCTTAGTGAGACCACACTTAGAGAACTGCATCCAGTTTTGTTCACCACATTATAAAAAAAAGATGTTGAGACTCTAGAAAAAGTACAGAGAAGAGCAACCAGGATGATTAGGGTTCTGGAGAGAAAAACATATGAAGAACGGTTACAAGAACTGGGTTTGGCTAGTCTAGTAAAGAGAAGGACCAGGGGAGACATGCTAGCAGTTTTCCAATATTTGAGGGGCTGTCACAGAGAGGAAAGGGTCAAGTTATTTTCTAAAGCCCGACAAAGAATAATGGATGGAAACTGAACTAGGAGAGATTTAACCTGGAAATAAGGAGAAACTTTCTGACAATGAGAACACTCAACCAATGGAACACCTTGCCCTCAGAAGTTGTGGGAGCAAGTTGTCTTGAGACTTTCATGAAGACATTGGACTGCCATTTGTCAGAAATGGTGTAGGGTCTCCCGCTTGGGCGGGGGGTTGGACTAGATGACCTGCAAGGTCCATTCCAACTGTGATTATCTGTTATAAAGGTCCTTTTATCCAATTCCTGCCACTTCCCTAATTTGTTTTATTTATTTCCATAGAATTGTGGAATGAGATCGGTGGCATATCAACTTTAAATTAACAAACAAGCAGACTGTAATTAGTACCAAATATTCTCAGCATTGTCCGAAGACATCTCCGTGGTCTTGTGGCCAGTATGACTAAATGCTGAAGGTGCAGAAAGTTAGGGTTTAAACTCCAGTTTCATTTACCATGAATCAGTTGTGGGATTGAATATTGATTAGGCTGATTGTTCTGTGAGTGGTTGCCAATCTTCTAAAAATCATTCTGAAAGATTAAATCATAGGGAATGAGTATGCTCTATTTGTTTTAATCTTTAGACCACATTTTACTGCTTTCCATTTACCTGTTAAGTAGTTAAATGCTCTGAATCCTTTTGCTGGACCCCCTTTTGGGTAGATGAGCAGATTTTTATACTACTTTCAGGTAGAGTTGAAATGTTGATGATTGTATTTTCTTATTTAGGATTAGATTAACCCAACATATTTCCATGATATGATATAATTTTGTTGAATGGTTATGCTACATCTTAAGATCAAGATAAAATGCTTTTTGATTTGAATTTTATCCCTGTTGATTCCATATTCATATCGGCAAATGTGGAATTTATTATTGTCTTTTGGGTGAATCATCTAAAACTTCCTAATCTACACACTGCCATGAAAATATCCAATGATCTTCTCCACAACTACAAAGCACATGTAGCATTTTCAAGGTTCTCCAAGCTCAGCTAGGTCTGCCATAGAGCCTAAGTTGAAACAGTTGGTGTTTATATTTCTTCTTGCCCATATTTATGTTTTATCAGTTACATTAGACAAGGTTTGTTATACTCTCTTCAGATTATGTAGGATGTATGAACTGAATTTTTTTTAATGGGCATAGCCACAGCTTCTTAGTGAAAGGTCAGAGATGGTTTGATATTTGTTCTCTTGCAGGTTGTTAGGGTTTTTTTTTCAGCTTCCCCTTCTAAGATACATCTCTTGCTTGCTTAACTTTGCAAATAATAATACATGATATAAATAATAATACCTGATCCCACTTTGCCTTCAAGGGAGATTTGCCACCCCCGATGAGATGAAATATTAAGTTGGATAACTATAAAATCTTAACAATTATTTAATATAACAGACAGTTATAAGAGGAGAATCTTTTTATTTTTGTTGGCCAAAATTAGAACGATTTTAAAAGGATATTTTCCAAACAATATATTTTATTTAAATAGATTTAAAGACTTTTACATAGCTTTTAAGTTTTATTAAAAGATGCAAGCTTATAAAATTCACAATATCTTTTTTTTTAAAAAAAAAATGATGCTCAGAACAAGAGCTACCACACATTGATTTTTTGTTAATCATATTAGTGAAGTGATGTGATGGGAATTTCATTGAATAATAGATCTTTTAAACATTGGATAGCACATATTTGAAATAAGCTGAGAGTAAACTATGACATATTTTTAAAAGAATGAAGATAAATTGTTGGGGACCTCAATTGCCTATTTCCTATATTATGTACTTGAATTATGTTAACAGTTACTATTCTTGTCTTCTCTCTCTCCTCTCTCTCTCTCTCTCTCTCTGTGTGTGTGTGTGTCTGCTTCTGTCTCTCTGTCTCTGTCCATCTCTCTGTCTCTGTCTCTCTCTCAATTTATATTCCCCTTTTTTCACTTATATAATTAGGGAAATTACAATGTGCTCTGATGCCACTGTATCAATAAACTTAAAAAGCCTGCATCAATATACGCAGTAATTAATATGTGTAGTTTATGAATAGCATTAAAATTGCAATAAAAAGGATTAAAAGGTTCTTCTCTTACTCTCATTTAGATATATCACTTTCTTAGATATGTTTCATTCAATGACAGCAGCGGAAGAACTATTTCTTTTGACAAAAATGGAAAGTTAGTAGGAGGGTTTGATATCATCAACTAGATCACATCCTCAAATCAGTCTTTTCTTAGAGTCAAAATTGGAAAGCAAGAACCACAAGCACCTTTAGACCAAAGGTTGACTATTTCCAAAAAGGACATTGTCCGGCCAACTCAGTTCAGAAAGGTACGATCCAAATTGTTTCAATATCTCTTTATTTTCTTATTTACAATTCAGGGCGCTTCAATGCTTAACTTAGATGCTTAAGAACTACGTATTATAGTTTCTACATCTGTCAATTAGAATTGTTTTCACCAAATATTATTCTATTTTTTTACTTTTCCCCTTCAATTGAACAATATTTCAGGCAAGTACTTTTGTCATTGACTAGCTGAAGAATTCTGATGGCAACAATGATTGTATTCTGAAGCTGTCAACTTCTATTTGCCTACCAACATAGAACACAAATGGATTGATTGACCCTTTCTTTCCTCTTTGCTTGCTTGTTTGTTTGTTTGTGTTTGTTTGTTTGTTTGTTTGTTTGTTTGTTTATTATTTATTATTTATTTTTCATTCAAATGTTTTTATTGAATTTCCTTTGTAACATCATAAAATATCATAGTTTCAACAGCATTCTTGACATCTATACAGGTTCTTAAATTAAATATCTTAACATATAAGATAAGATTATATAAGATTACGTTTGTCTAATATTGGATAATAACTTTAACTATAATTCTTATTCTTATATTCTTGTATAATTTACAGATTTACATTTTACTCTCAAGGATTCTTACAGTTTGATTTCTTGTCTTATTTCTTAGTTCTGTTTGTTAACCATTCATATCATTTATTCCAAATTTTTTTAAAAAAATATCAGAGTCATCTCTTTCTTTCAATTTTAATGTTAACATATTCATTTCAGCACTTTCTGTTACTTTATGTATTATTAATTCTTCATTAGGAACATTGCGGTTTTCCATACTTGTGCAAAGGCTATTCTGGCAGCTGTTTTAATATGCAGCAATAAGTATTTTACTTCTTTTGGTATTCGATCTTTGATGATTCCTAGGAGAAAAATTTCCGGTCTGAGCTCAATCTGGTAACAAGTAATCTCTTGTAGCCAGTTTTTAATTTGGGTCTAGAATGTCCTAGTCTTGGGGCATAACCACCACATGTGGTAAAATGTACCATCAATTTTTTTATATTTCCAATATTTAGGGATTGCATTGAGGTAGTTTTTTGCTAATCTCGTTGGGGCTAAATACCATCTGTAAAACATTTTCTATAGATTTTCTTTATATACTGAGGATATAGTTAGCTTATAATTTACATTCCATATTTTGTTCCATTCTCCTAGTTCTATGTTGTAACTGAAGTTCTGCGCCCATGCAATCATTGTACCTTTCACTGTTTCCTCTTCCATTTTAAAGTTTAATAAAGTTTAATAAGTATTTGTATATTTTGGTTATAAATTTTTGCTCTGGTCCCATTAAAATTTTATCTAATTGGTTTTGCCCTTTGTCAAAGCCAAAATCTTTCGAACCTTTTTGTATTTATTCTGAATTTGCAAATATGGCCACCAATCAATTATAATCCCATTTTCCTTTAATTCTTGATTTGATTTTAATTTCCCTTGAATATCTAATAATTCCTCACAGCTTACTATTTTCCTTAAATCTAATCTGTTTGGATGGAGTGATTTGTTTCCGATCCACATTATATATTGTTTGTAAGTTAAAATTTCTAAAGAATTTTGGTACCTGTGAGAATTATCAGTAGTTTCTACTTTTTAATAATTTCCAATGAAATATAAATAGAAAGAGTGCAATCTTTCTCCTGTTTTATTTCAAAATCTTCTGTGCTAAATCTCCATTTAGTAATACATTCGCTTTTTGATTTGAGTATATTTCTTGTAATGTTTTTTCTATGTTGGTGCCAAAATTCGGTTTTTTTTTTAATTTGATATAACATGAATTGCCAAGTAAGATTATTGAATGCCTTTTGCACATCTAGGAAAATTAAAACTACCTGTTCTTCTGGGTGTACTTCATAATATTCAATCAAATTTAGTACTATCCTAATATTGTTTTTAATTTGTCTATTTGGCAGGAAAACGTTCTGGTCTGTATGTGTAATTTCACTCAAAATCGGTTTCATTCTTTCTGCCAATATTGTCATGAATATCTTATAATCCGTATTTAGCAACGAGATTGACCTATAGTTTAAGATTAGTTGTTGATTGGTGCCATCTTTTGAGATTAAAGAGATGTATGCCTCAGACCAGAATGTCAGGAGTCTAGCTTTCATTAATGCCTTGTTATATAATTTTTTTTTCTTAAGCCTAATTGTTTATTAGAGAGTAGGTTGTTTGTCTCTAAGTGGAGGATAATGGATTGGTTAATAATTGATTCCATGACTTTACAGGTGATGCAGCATAAGGAGATTGGTCTGTAATTTTCAACAAGGCTGGGGTCTCCCTTTTTGAAGATGGGGATGACTATGGCTTGTGACCATAGTTTTGGCAAGGAGCTGGTCCTCAAAGATTATGGTTAGAGGTTCGGCTATGGCAGTGGATAGCTTTTTAAAAAAGTAGGCACATATTAGGAGGGCGGAGCTGACGTCGCGACGATATGGCATGCAATCTCGGAGGTCTGAGATTGCAGCCGATATTTTTGCCTCTGGACGGTCCCAATGGACCTAAACCGTCCCGAAGAGATGCTGAAAGTGAAGGGCACATTCTGCCGATCCCAGGGACACCAGAAAGTCCCTGGTTGATCCAGGAGAAACCCTTCTTGCCAGTGGCAGAGAGGCAGCCATCAAAGCTGCTGAAGTTGGGACAGCTCCGATCGGAAGAGACTGGAAAGTGAAAGTGTGTCGGTTTGGTGAGAACTTTTTTATCATTATTCTAAGACTTAAAGGGACACCCTAAGGAAAAGGAAAAATCTGTAAAAGTTTTGACAGAATGGAATAAGCGGCAGTTTTTAAACGGAAACGTCAAAGTAAGCTTGGCTTTTTATTTTATTTTTCTTATTACTGGACTTCTATTGCAATTTAACATTTGCTAACTGGACTGGCTTTTTTCTTATTTACATCTATTTTTTCTTCTCTTTTTTGACTTTGCAACATTTTAGGTTAGAGGTTCCCTTTAGTTACTTTTCTTTTTTATATATATACTTTTTCTTTTTTCTTTTTTAACTTCTATTATGTTTTGCTTGGGAAAGGAGGGGGAAAGTGAGAGTAAAGAAACTTTGTAACACTGCCAACTAGAGGCTTGAAAATATCTTAGACAAAGCTGAGAAAGCTGAGAAAGAAAGATCAGAGACTCCCTTTCAAGGACATTGCATCGTGGTAAGATAGAGGGAAGAGCACGGGAGAGTGTTATTGCAGGTGTTCTTCTGGATTTCTATCAACAATTGAAGCTTGGTTTTGAAGTTTGTGGAGAAGAGAGTTATAATAAGAGCCTTGGATGATTAAATAAAGTGCAGTGTGTTCTTTTTATTATTATTTTTAACTTGTGTGACCCCTCCTTACCAGCTTTATTGTACTCCTTTAAAAAAAAAGCCTTTATTTTTGTAATATTTCTATTTTTGCTTTTTATTTTAAAGGGAAAGCCTCAAAAAAAAATTTTTTCCCTTTTTTTCTCCTTCTTCTCTGAGATTTCTTGCTTTTTCCATCCATACTTTTGGTTCATTTTTATGTTTTTATTTTTCTATTTTTGAGGCCTTTTAATTGGATTAAGGTGGTGAAGAACCTGAATAATTTCTTTTTTTCTCCTTTTCTTTTTTTGTTCTTTTTTTTTTAAATTGTTTCTTCCCTTCCTTTTCACTAGCTATTGATTGGATTAAGGCTTAGAAGAACCTGAAGAAATTTTCTCTCCTTTCGTTTTTTTATTATTATTGGGCTTTTTTCCTTTTACCATTTTTATTCTTCATCTTGGATTGTAATTGGCTACTTCACAATTGGATTAAGGTTCAGAAGAACCTGAAGATCTTCAATTGTTTAAAATGAGCAGGAAATTTATAGCTTCTGGCTCCTCAACTTCTGCTTCCACCTCCCCACCTGGAGGACAACGTTCAATCCAGACAATGTTGAAGCAAGACAAAGAACAAGAAAAAGTGACCTTGGACTTCCTGTTTACAAGGCTTTGGCAGCGGCAGGAATCCGCGATCGTGCGCGGTTCCCGCTGTGCTCACCGCCGAAGTGCCTCCAATCCAGCCAGATTTGGAGGATATGGTTGCCCCGTAGAGGCAACCGAAGATAGGGGAGATCCGGATAGGGGCTTGGGGGTATCGCAAACCCCCTCCTCAGCCGGATAAATTCCCTTTTCCCAAGACGGTGGAGCGGCGGTCAGCAATGGCCACATTGGATGCATCCGTCTCCACCACAAATGGTCAATGGGGGTCAGGATGCCTCAAGATTGGTTCCGCAATAAAGGCTTTCTTGATGGCCTCAAAGGCCTGTTGCTGTGGAGGTCCCCACTGGAATGGAACCTTCTTGCGAAGGAGCTGGGTGATGGGATCCGTCAGTTTGGCAAAACCCGGGATGAAGGATCTGTAATAATTAGCGAACCCCAAGAGACGTTGCACATCTTTTACTCGACGAGGGGGTTCCCAACTACACAGAGCCTCCACCTTACGCGGGTCCATGGCAATGCCTTCGGGAGAAATGATATGTCCCAAGAACTCTATGGAAGTCTGGAAAAAGAAACACTTCTCCAGCTTTGCATAGAGTCTATGCTCCCGAAGACATTATAATACCTGGCGGACTTGGCGAAGGTGGCTTTCCAAGGAATTGGAATAGATCAAAATGTTGTCCGGGTACACCACCATGAACTGATCAAGCATGTCCCTAAAAATATCATTCATGAAATGTTGAAAGACCGTGGGGGCATTGGTCAGTCCAAAAGGCATTACCGTATATTCGAAGTGGCCGTATCTAGTACCAAACGCCGCCTTCCACTCGTCTCCTTTGCGCATCCGCACCAGGTTGTAAGCCCCTCGAAGATCGAGCTTGGTGAAAATAGTGGCCTCTCGTAGTCGTTCCATCAACTCGGGAATGAGCGGCAAAGGATAACTATTTTTCACCGTAATGGCGTTTAACCTGCAGTAGTCACAACATAAGCGCAAATCACCCGTCTTCTTTTTCACAAAAAGGACAGGAGCGGAAAGAGGAGACAATGACGGTCTGATAAACCCCCAGGCCAAGTTCTTGTCCAGAAAATCTCGCAGAGCGACCAATTCGGGTTCAGACAGTGAATACAAAGCGACCCTTCGGTAGCGGAGCATTGGGCAGGAGGTCCACAGGACAGTCATAAGGTCGATGCGGGGCTAACTGATCTGCCTCCTTCTCGCTAAAAACATCTGAAAAGTCAGATAGTTCAGGAGGTACAGAGACGGCGGGGGCTGCGATGTCTTGACCAGCACAGATGTGTCTTAGATGGTCCAAAAGCAAATGCCGGGGAGGACCAGAGTTCACCTCCGCTACTTCGGGTGGTTGTGTGGTATGTGCCCGACCTAGGGTTTCCCCGAGGCCGGGTCTGCCCGTTTCTCCGATGGTACAGGATGAGATTCTGGTACTGGCTTTCGTGCCCCCCCTTCTTTTACCAGGGCAGGAAGTGGCAAAATGTCCTGACCCCCCACAGTACAGGCACAGGCCTCCCTGAAATCTCCACGTGCATTCTTGTGCCGTCAACCGAGGGCGGAGCGCACCCAACTCCATCAGTTCCTCGGCCTTGGTCACAGCATTATGGGATACCAGGGGCGCTGGTTGTACGGGAGGTTGCGGCCGTGAGTGGGAGGGTGGCTCCGGAACTGGGCATCTGGTCTTGTGCTGTTGAAGCCGGGCGTCAATGCGCAAACATTGCACCACTAGCGCATCCAGGGTTAGAGCCGGCTCCACATGCACCAATTCATCTTGAATTTCTTCTGCCAAACCCTCCTGAAAAGCATCCATGTGGGCTGCCTCATTCCAAGCAGAGTCCATGCAGAGCAGACGAAACTCTGCAATAAACTCTTGCAAAGGGTGTTTCCCCTGACGAATGTCTTTTAAACGTCTGGCTACAGTTTGAGTTTTTATGGGGTCCTCATACATAACACGTAAATGGTGCCAAAAGCCCTGATTGTCATTTAATAAAGGACTATTTTGCAACAACAGAGTGGCCCATCTTGCAGCCGAACCAGACAAAAGACTGATAACAAACCCCACCCATGCCCGGTCATCAGGGAAATCTTCTGGCTGTAAAGACATAAACAGTTGACACTGCCCCATAAAAGCTGGGAACATTTCAGGCTGTCCAGAGAATTTATCTGGCACAGCTACCGGGCATTTCCTACGGGGGGGGGGAGCAGGAGGATTAACTGGAGCTTGCATCAGCATTAGATGATTAACCAGCTGGGTGACTTGGTTCTGCAATACCTGGTTGTTCTGCAGGAGTTGGTTAATCTGCTGCTGTTGCTGCTCAAGCTGTGTTTGGTCCATCTTGGTTAGAAGATGGGATGAAGGTCTGGATCAAAAAATGTTCTGTCTCACTTGTAGCCAACAAGTGAGAGGCCAAATGTCCCAAAGAAATAAACACGAACAAATAATACCAGAAACCACAGAGTTAACTTTTCTCTGTAATCGTCATTGGCAGCTTTCCCAGAAACTGTCTTCAAGCCGAGATAACGAGCCGCAAGATAAATCAGGAACAGGAACAGAGGCTTCTTCAAAGCTGCGCAGTAATTAACGAAGTTTGATCCAGACAAGGACCATTAACTAGCACGCCTCCTTATATTCCTTGAAGGGGCGTGTCAGTCTCTCTAATTAGTCTCTGACTTGACATTTCTTTTCAAATTGTGCTTGACGTCTCAACCTGCATCTAGTCCTTGCATCAACCCAACATTCGTCATTACTCAAGGACTCTGGTATGTTCTGTGGATCAGCTGCTGACACCTGAGGCATGATTGAAGTGGAAGGTTCTGGAGAGGATGGTGTTTCCGACACTCCTTCATCCTCCTGGCTCACGTCTGCATCTCTCATTAGAGCAGGCTCCAATTCCAATGCCAAACCTTCCTCATCACTCAAACCTGTGTCTTCTGATACATCAGACTCAAAACTCACAACAGGCTCAAACCTTCCAGTCACAACATACATATACGTATACATATACATATACATACACATATATATATATATTGTTTTTGCTATGTTTTTAGAATTTTTCTTTTTACATTTTCAAGGGGAATTACCAAGCAGAGTCTGAATGATGAGATCTACATGATATAAAATAGATAATAGAAATTTGAATGTTATAATTTTAGAATGCATAAATTCAATGTTTAATGAGATTTCATATGATAATAACAATAAGATTTAAAGGTGTTGCACTTCAATTGGCAATCCTAGGGGGAATTTTGCTTCTTAAGAATGTTGGAAGATAACATATGAAATTGTAAACAAGACAGACAAGTATAAGTACAATGAATAAAAAGATATAGAAATTTAGGTAAAAGAAATACAATTAAATAAGAAGAAAATGAGATAACCATAAAAGAAAATTAAGAGAAGTAAAGGGAGAAATAGTGAGAAGTTGGAAAAAGAGTAATAAGATATGAAGTTGAATACATAAGATGAATATGCATATGAAATTGTGTCTGTATGGAATGTGATAACCTGGAACCATGCTGTACTCAAATAAGATGTTTTATTTGTTTTGTTAAAACTCAATAAAACTTTATTTAAAAAAAGATATGTGAACAACTAGAAGTAAATAAAGTTAAAACTAGTAGAAAACACAGGTTTGCTAAAAATAAATCATGCCAAACCAATGTTATTTCATTCTTTGAAAAAGTCACTAAATTAGTAGATCAGTGAAATGCTATGGACATAGTATACTTAGATTTCAGTAAGGCATTTGACAAAGTAGACCACAATGTACTTCTTGGTAAGCTACAAAAATGTGGAATAGACAGCATCACCACCAGATGGATTTGTAGCTGGCTGATAAACCACACTCAACGAATAGTTCTTAATAGCACTACATCCACATGGAGAGAAGTAAGCAGCGGGGTACCACAAGGCTCCGTATTAGGCCCAGTACTCTTCAATATCTTTATAAATGACTTTATAAATGAGTTCCCTTCTATTCCCTCATCAAATTTGCAGATGACACTAAATTGACAGGAACAGCCAACATCCCTGAAGACAAGCTAAGGATGCAAAAAGATCTTGACAAATTTGAACAATGGGTCCAATCCAATAAAATGAATTTCAATGTGGAGAAAAGCAAAGTTTTACATTTAGACAAGAAAAATCAAAGGTATAAATACAGTATAGGCGAGACCTGGCTCAAAAGCAGTAACTGTGACAGGACCCTGGAATCCTAGTGGATGATCACTTGAATATGAGTTAGCAGTGTGCAGCAGCCGCCAAAAGAGCTAATACCACACGTGGAATATTGCAACCAATTTTGGTCACCATACTACAAAAAAAATGTTGAGACTTTGGAAAAAGTTCAGAGAAGAGCAATGAAGATGATCAAAAGCCTGGAGACTAAAACAGGAAGAATGGCTGCAGGGTATGAATTTGGCTAGTCTAAAGAAAAGAAGAATTGGGGGCAACATGATAGCAGTATTCCAGTATTTGAGGGGCTGTCAAATTGTGGGTCACTGGAGGTTAAGAGAGACCAAACACTTATCTAAAATAGTATAGGGCTTGAGCAGGGAGCTGGACTAGAAGACCCCCAAGGTTCCTTCCAGCTATGCTGTGCTATATTGTTATTCTATTATTTATTTCTATTCCATTCTACTCTATTCTATTCTCACATGATCAAACCACTTAATGATGGCATTTCCAGTAGTTGCAATTAACAGATAACAAATCATCAGAGTTGGAAGGGACTTTATAGGTCATCTAGTTCAACCCCCCGCCCAAGCGGGAGACCCTACACGATTTCTGACAAATTTCTGACATTTGGCAGTCCAATCTCTTCTTGAAGGTCTCAAGTGATGGCACTCTCACAACTTCCAAGGGCAAGCTGTTCCATTGGTTGTTCTCACTGTCAGAAAGTCTCTCCTTATTTCCAGGTTAAATCTCTCCTTGTTCAGTTTCCATCCATTATTCCTTGCCTGGCCTATGGGTGCTTTAGAAAATAGATTGACCCCTTCCTCTCTGTGGCAGCCCCTCAAATATTGGAAGACTGCTATCATGTCTCCCTGGTCCTTCTCTTTACTAGACTAGCCAAGCCCAGTTCCTGCAACCGTTTGTTGTATGTTTTAGCCTCCAGTCCCCTAATCATCTTGGTTGGTCTTCTCTGCACTTTTTCTAGAGTCTCAACATCTTTTTTATAATGTGGTGACCAAAACTGGATGCAGTACTCTAGGTGCGGTCTTACCAAGGCTTTATAGAGTGGTATTAGTACCTCACTTGATCTTGATTGTATCCCTCTGTTAATGCAATTTAGGATTGCATTAGCTTTTTTGGCAGCTGCTGCACACTTCTGGCTCATATTTAGCTGGTTGTCCACTAAGACTCCAAGATCCCTCTCACAGTTCCTGCTATTGAGCCTGGTTTCACCCAGTCTATATGTGTACCTTTGGTTTTTCTTGCCTAAGTGTAGGACTTTACTTTTCTATACACTGAATTTCATTTTGTTAGATACGGCCCAGTGTTCTAGTCAGTCAAGATCCATCTGGATCTTGAGGCTATCTTCTTGGGTGTTAGCTATTCCTGCCAGCTTAGTATCATCTGCAAATTTGGTAAGTTCCCCTTCTATTCCCTCATCTAAGTCGTTAATGAAGATATTGAAGAGTACTGGGCTTAAGACAGAACCTTGTGGCACCCCACTGCTTACTTCCCTCCATGTAGATTTAGACCCATTAAGGACTACTCATTGAGTATGGTTTGTCAGTCAGTTGCAAGTCCATCTAGTACTGGTGCTATCTATTCCACTTTTTTCTAGCTTAATAAGAAGTAGGTTGTGGACTACTTTGTCGAATGCCTTGCTGAAATCTAAATATATTATGTCCACAGTATTTTGCTTGTCTACTAATTTAGTCACTATGTTGAAGAATGAAATAAGATTGGTTTTGCATGATCTGTTCTTAACAAACCCATGCTGACTGCTAGTTATTACTTTACTTGTTTCTAGAGGTTAGCAGATCTGTTTTTTTATTATCTTTTCCAGTATCTTCCCGGGTATTGATGTTAGGCTGGTTGGTATGTAGTTTCCTGGGTCTGTTTTTTTTTCCTTTTTTGAAGATGGGAACCACATCAGCTCTTTTCCCATCCTCTGGTAGTTGCCTGGTGCTCCAGGATTTTTGAAAGATATGGTACAGTGGTTCTGAGATGACCTCTGCCAGCTCCTTTAAAACTCTGGGATGTAATCCATCAGGCCCCGGTGATTTGTGTTCATCAAGATCAGACAGGTGTTCTCTTACTATTTTTTTGCTTATTTTAACTTTTATTTCTGGTTGTCAGACAAGGACTGAACCATAGTTCGGGAACGATTTCAGCTTCTCACATCTTGCAAAACTCACCTCTGCTTCAACTCCTCCTACCGACTATCACCCCATCCCCATTTCTTCCCTTTGGGCCATCCTGATTCCCCCACTGCATATCCCTGCCACCCAGTGGCATCTGATCTTCGCTAACTTCCTCTTCCTTCCTCAGCTAAAGAACAAAGATGGGGGTAGATAGGACAGTGATAGGAAATGAAGCACATGCCGTCATTGTAAATACAGATGGCTTGCCAAATTTTGATCATATGACTCTGGAATGTTGTAAGGGCCACAACTTCCCAGACTACTGATAACTATCATTCATTCAGTATTGTTGTAGATTCAGTCATTAAATGAATGGTTATTAATGGAAAATACAGAAATAAGTCATAGTCACATGACATCTCATTTAACAACTGTGGTGACTGCTTAGCAACCAAATGGGAAGTGATTTTATAAACCTGTTATGGGCATATGATTTTCTGCTGAGTGATGGAATTGTCAGTCCCAATTGAGGTTGCTGAACGAGGACTACCTATAGAGCAGGGGTGTCAGACTTAAGGCTCACGGGCCACATCTGGCCCTTATGATGCTTATATCTGGCTCACGGGACCAGCCTGCAAATAGCAAAAGATGGTCCGCGGTGCCTCTGATAGTGAAAATGGGGTGTGGGGGGGCTGTTTCCTAATATTTGTAGCTCAGGGTTGAACTGTGGGGTCCTTGGTGCTCTCTTAGCTTGATAGTTTTCTTGCAGATGTTTTATTATCAAACTAGGTAACATCATCTGTACTAGAAGAGAGTGGAGGTTGCTCTTATTTTCATATATTAGTGGCTTACCCTGTCATTGTTAATCAGTTACACCCCTCCTTCAAATGTTCTTTAAAATACAGAGTTTCCCAACATTCCTTTAGGAACCACCAACATGCAAGCTGTAGTTACTCATTCTAAAATGAATTCTATTTATGTGGAGCTCCAAAAATTGTTGTTTGCTGGGAGGGTGTGCAGCTAAGGTCAGTCTACATTTAGTCTACATCTGACTTTGGGGATATTTCTTCATAACCAAACAAAATTGTATTTTCTGTGCAGTTCACACCCCTTGCTCGCTGGATCTAGATGTCACAAAGCAAAGCCCTCATTTTGTAATTAATCCCTGCACCCATTTTTGGTGGCAGAGTGCTGCAGGAGGCAGAGTGCTGTCATGTCCACCCTGGCCACCACCACCTGAGCCCTCCAAGGTCAAATACAACCCTGATGCGGCCCTCAATGAAATCAAGTTTGACACCCCTGCTATAGAGGGCAAAGAGAATGGTGTTGAAGGACCAAAGGTAGAACCAATGATCAGATAACTATGGCCTGAGACCAGTACAAGAAAATAAACTCGAGTTGAAGACCCGATCTCACCATCCTGAGAACTCAGGTGTCCGATGTTGAGGCGTAGAAGGCCAGATGACCTCTGATGGGAGGGGAGGTGAGGTAGTCATTTGGAGCATTGGAACAAACGACCTCCTCCTCCTCGAAAGGGCTGAGTCCCAAAGAACTGCTGCTGTCTGCCAGCCCTGTCTGGTTGCTGCTCCAGAAGAGGAGGGAACAACCTTTGGCCCCGCGGGAACCAGGAGGAGGGTTCAGGTCGATAGGCAGGTCAGGAATATGGCATCTGATGGAATTCCGACCGCTTGCTCACAGATGACAGGATCTTCCTTTTATCTCTGGTCTCTACCAGGTAAGGTTCCAGGGCCACTCCGAACAGATTCTCTCCCGAACATGGAGGAGATGGCAGCTTCCACTTGGGATGGGAGTCTGTCTGTCAATTGCGCAGCCATGGGAGGTATCTCGCTGCCACCAAGGATACCATTGCCTTTGAGGCAAATCTAGCAGAGTTTAATGTGGCATTGGCTGTAAACTCTGCTGCAGCGATGATTTTGTTCAAGTCTCAGTGAGACCTGGAATGACTGCTCAGCAAACAATCCTGCAGCTGGTGGAGCCAATGTATTGCAGACCTTGTAAAGAGGCTGCGGTGGAGGCCTTCACCGCCCAAGCTGCAGCCTGATGTGTGTGTTTGAGGGTCTGTTTAGACCTCGTCATCAGGCTTGAGGACATGCTCCGGTTCAGTTGGAGTTCCGGAGGAGGAAAAGGTTGCAACCACAGGGGCATCTACCAATGGCACTATTAGGGCAGTGGCCAGGGAAGGTCCCACATTATAGAACCTCTTATCCTGAGATGAGGGACAAGGGCCTGACAATGGAGTTTACTTAAAATTTATTTTAAATTTATTTTAAACCACTGCATTGATCCCTCACCAGATCTATGAACAATAAGGGTGAAGGGAGCACCTCAGTCTGGACCACTGGCTTGGAAAATAATGAGTCCCATTGGACCATAGGTGCCACCTCATCGAGGCTCAGTTATGCAGTGATAAGGCCTTATGAATAAGAGGTTTAAATAAGGATGGTCTGAAGACAGCCGCAGAGGTGGTTGCTCCTGCCTAGATTCCTCATCCTCTGATAGGTTGGATTCCCTAAGCTCACCCTCCTCCTCCTCTCATCGGCTATGTTCTATGGGGTATAGAGAGCACCTGTCCTCATATTTTCCTCATCCAGGATGCGTGGCAGGGAAATTATACTCGTGGGGCCTGGAAAATTTCCGCTGGACAAGAGGGTTTATCTGACAAAAGGGCGGGAGAAAACCTGGGGCTCCACTCACAAGGTGAAGGAGTTGCTGAAACCCTTCAGTGATGCCATGCCTAATGGCCACAGAGACCATGTTCTTAAGATCTTCAGGCCTACTGCTTAAGGGAGGATCAATTGATCAGCAGCTGTGGAGTGGCCTCCACCTATGTCCCCCTTGTGCCAAAAACACCTGAGGATTGTAATTCTCAAAAACCCAATCAGCTTGTCTGAAACTAGGCCCAGACCTACTCAGGTCCTGGGGGAAGGAGGCCTCATCAGGTCTCTCAGGAGACCATGCCTGAAGGTGGCTGGCAGAACTGCCTTCTATCCCTCAGCTCTAGGGGCAGGCTCTGGGCAGGCCTGTAACTCTCCTGACTGAACAAGGCCCTATCCTCTCAGTTGCTCCAAATTCTTGGCAAACTGCTTCTCTAATGCAACATGCCTCCTCTTTTCAGCTCTAAGTTCAGACTTTGAGGCCTTCTTAGGAGCCAAGGCCTTGGCCCTGATTTTTGCTGCAGTCTCCCTGTTGGCTGAATGGACTCTTTGTCTCCTTCTCTTGAAAGGCCTTCTTGCCACTTCAGAGCTCTGTCTTCCATCCAGGTTCGATGGTCCAGGTTGGGCCCAATTACTCTCCATATTGCTAGGTACAACACTGGGGGTGCTGTCAGCTCGTCACGAGTCATGTCATCCTAGGCATGGGCCAGATGGTTGGGATCACTTCTCTGAGGCCTCAAAAAATGGCACCTGAAAGATCTCGATCCCCAAAATGGCCGACTGCCATATGCAAGGAGGCTGATAGAAAACCCTATTAAGGGCAGTCTACGGATTCAGAAAATTAACTCAGGGCCTCTCTTCTATGCTGCTGTCTCTTCTTCTGCTAAGCACTGAGCTGGATGGCCTCGAACAACAGCTGAGAGACTCTGTAATAATGGGGCCTAGTGTCACTGAAGGACTTACAGTTTCACTGTCGGCGCTTGTAGATGACGAAGGAGAGCGGATCCCTGCTCTCCCTACAGGCGCAGCTCTACCGGGTCCGTAGGAGCTGCGCTAATCTTGCAATGTTGTTTTCTGACTCTTTTTGAATCCTGTAGATCAGTAGCTGTACTAGCTAAGACTCCAGAGACACAAGCTCTATGTCAAAGAGCTGAGTCAAAAAGCTGGGGCTCTCATCAGAGGCTGGCTTTTTATAGTGGCAGACTCAGCTCGATGACATCAGAGGGAGGAGTCATATCCCAATGCTGGACTCTCGACCCAGAGTGGAGGAGACTCACTGAATAACTTTTAAGCACTATAAACTTAGGGGACTTGAAGGTTTTAGGATTGATTAAATTTTAGTAATTTTGGAGTTTTCAGATATTGGGATACTGGAGCCCTAAGGGTGTGTGAAGTAATTTTTTAATATACTAAATTATTGCAAAATGACTCAACAGGGGACAATAGAGGTGTATGAAGAAATGTTATCAATGCTTAAAAGTTTATATGAAATTGTGATAAAGAATCATAAGGAAATAATGGGATTGTCCAAAGAGAAAGATGTGAGTGTAGAAGTTCCTCAACCAAGGGAGGGGGAGATGAACATAATACTCAGAAAACAGATGAGAAACCAGAAAGAGTGGGGGAGGAGACAAAATAAAACAAATTGCAAGAAGATGAAGACATTGAACGGAAAAGAATAATAAGTATGAATCAAGTAGATAATTCTTTAAGAGTTTACAATAAAACAGGGGGGAAAAGAGAAGTCTCCCTAAAATAATGAAAGGACTATGGATGGGTGCTCAAATGATGTGACAGAAGGAGACAAGGGGTAAGCCAGAGGGAATATTTAGTTGGTATAAAAAGGGTAGAAAGAGAAATAAGATCCCAAGAGAGAAATATAAAAGAGGGATCAAAAAGTCAATAAATGATGAAGTCTCAAAAAGAGTAAGAGATGGTGGATAGAGATAAAATACCTATGGTGGATGTATTAGAAATTAAAAGTAGAAAATATAAATTGGAAAAACAGTACAACATATATAGATAGATAATAGAATTTACTATAATCATAAGCAAATTAAGGTTAGAAGGTGTAAGTCTATGATGTGGTAATCTAACTATTATTATTATGATGTGTAAAAATATATTGAAATTTATAATTTTAGAGGATTGGTGATATAGTCCCGGGATTGATTAAATTTGGTTAATGATTGGTCTTATTGGTGTTTTTAAATATTTGGGATATTGGATTTATGGTGGAATATTGAGTCATTTTTAAAATATTAAAATACTGGTGATTTAACAGGGGATGACAAACATACTGCATGAAGAAATGTTATTGAAGCTTATAAATACACTGTGCAGGTTAAGTTTAGAAATTGGAAGACTAGGATTATGTATACCTAATTGTATTACTATTGCTAGCATCGTGTAAAAATATATATTGACCCAGTCAATACACTGTCTTCAAAATATGAATGCATGCTAAAGGAAAATTACAAATAAAACATATATTTAAAAAAGAGGCTATATAATCAAAGTCAATTTATAATATTAAATAAAGTATTAACAGAACCAGAATTGGATGAAATCCAAAGCTCTATCCAGAGCAAAGAAATCAAAGCCTGGACAGAAGTAACTCAAGACTAGAGGCAAACCAGGGGGAGTTGGCAATAGAGGAATTGAATTGAATTATTTATTGTCATTGTACATATACACACAGTATACATACAATGAAATTCACAATATCCAGTTGAGATATAGAATTGTTTTCATGTGAAAACCAGACACCCTTTCCTCTGCTTCAGAAAGAACAAAGGCCTCTAACTAAAGAATTGAAATAAAGAATAACTGAGCATTTTGGGGGTGGAGCCAGCTGACAAAGCACGATGTTCTACCTTCGTTTTGCGGGACCTTTCGGGGTCAGGAGGCTCGTAGGGTTTCTGAAGGTGTAGGGGTGCCGAAAAACCTACATGGGTGGCGGTTTGTGTGGGAGAGCGGAGAGGACCTGGATTGAGCAAACAGAGGAAGGACGATCAGAAATGGCCGCCCACTGAAACTGACAGCTGGTTGTACTATTGGTGAAATAGCAGAACGAACATGCATATTAAACTGACAACCTCAACAACTTAAAGGTGAGTAAAACAGAAAGGGGCACCAAAAGCGAATCAGATAGAGAAAACCCGGCATTTGAACCTAAGAGCTAATGGAGCAGCGAATTTAATTGTGGGCAAAAAGATCAGAAGAAGACAGGGAAGCCAAGAAAGAGAGAAGATCTGGCGGCTAGAACGGGAGAAGATTTGTGCATATGACTGAGAAGAAAGGTGACTGGATCTGTGCTTGGAATTGATGTAGGAAGTGAACTTTGGATTTTAGTTTGGAGAACGGAGACATTTGAGAGCGCGAAGGAGCTGTGAACCCTGTGATTACAGAGAAAAAAACAACCTGATAATTGTGATTAAATAAATACAGAGGTAGAATTGGACTTCCTTAACTTTTGTTTTGCTCCTCCTTTTGAATGGATCTGAATAAATAAATCTTTGAATAAAGAAACTTTAAACTAATTAAAATGGACGATACATGAATACATAATCTCTCTCTCTCTCTCAATATATATATATATATATATATATATATATATATATATATATATATATATATATCTAAAAAAATCTACAAAAGCAGGGTTTCAGAGCTGGTAAAATCGGTGTTTAAGTGAAGTTCAGAAGTCTGACTATATCGACCGTCATCCAGATCAGGGGTCTCCAACCTTGGCAATTTTAAGCCTGGCGGACTTCAACTCCCAGAATTCCCCAGTGGGATTTAAAATTATGGTCTGCGGGATTTAAGATTATGAGTTTGGAGGTCCTGGAGGTCCAAAAGATTGGCAACCCAAATCTAGCCCAACCCCTGTCCAAGTAGGAAACCCTACACCATTTCTGACAAATGACAGTCCAATCTCTTCTTAAAAGCCACCAATGATGAAGTTCCCACAACTTCCAAACGCAAACTGTTCCATTGGTTGATTGTTCTCACCATCAGAACATTTATCCTTATTTCTAAGTTGAATCTCTCCTTGATCAGTTTCCATCCATTATTCCTTGTCTGGCCTTCAGGTGCTTTGGAAAATAATTTGACCCCTTCCTCTCTGTGACAGCCCCTCAAATATTGGAACTCTGCTATCATGTCTCTCCCCTGGTCCTTCTCTTCACTAGCCATGCCCAGTTCCTGTAACCGTTCTTCATATGTTTTAGCCTCCAATCTCCTAATCATCCTGGTTGCTCTTCTCTGCACTTTTTCTAGATTCTTAACTTCTTTTTTATAGTGTAGTGGCCAAAATTGGATGCAGTATTCTAGGTGTGGTCTTACTAAGAGTAGTAGACATGAGACCAGTATTCCAGTATTTGAGGAGCTGCCACGAAGAAGATGGGGTCAATTTATTTTCTAAAGCATCAGAAGGCAGAACAAGAAACAATTAATGGAAACTCATCAAGGAGAAAAGTGATTTGGAATTAAGGAGAAATGTCCTTAAATGAGGACAATTAACCATTGGAATAGCTTGCATTCAGAAATTGTAGGTGCTTCATCACTGGAAGTTTTTAAGAAAGGACTGTATAACCACCTGTTTGAAAAGTATAGGATCTTCTGCTTGAGCAAGGAGTTGGACTAGAAGACCTCCCAGTTCCCTTCCAGCTCTATTCTGATTCAATACCTGTATAGCAGGAGGGCTTACTGACTACTAGAGACCAAACTGGCCTACAAGAAAAACAAAATGAAGAACAGAATGGGGGCATGGGAAGAGAAAGAACTTTGAAAACAGAGAGGCTGCCCAAGACCAAGCTTTAAGAACAAATGCATACAAAACCAGAATTGAGAAGACAGCAAGAGAGAATAAGTACCCCCTTGCAAAGAATCTGAAGAAACAGTGGACCACCTGGTAAGAAGGCCAGTTGAAGAAGATTGCACAGACTGATTAGAAGCAACAGCATGACAAAATAGCAACAATGGTATATTGGAAGATCTGCAAGAAATATCATCTGTCTGCCAGGAAGAACTGGTGAGACTATAAAATAGAGAAAATCATAGGTATTGAAGAAGCTAAATTGCTCTTGGACTTTAGAATTCAGACGTGCAGCTGCCACCTAACAATTGTTGATAAGAAAGAAAAAAAATCTGGATAATAGATGTGGCAGTATTTGGAGATAGCAGAAGAGAAAAAAATGGAGAAAATAACAAATTATGAAGACTGTAAATAGAAATTGAATGACTGTGGCAAAAACAAACAAAGGTAGTCCCAATAGTAATAGGCACCTTGGATGCAATCCCAAAATAACTGGAGCACATTTCAACACCATCTGCATTGACAAATTCTCCATTAGTAAATTGCAAAAGGCAGCTTTACTCAGAACAGCTTACATCCTGAAACAATATCTGTAACATCATCAAACATCCAAATCTGCCTATCCGAGGACCTTGGAAAGGACCCCATAAGTAGACTGTCAGCCCCCATCCATCTTGAATCAGATTTGGGGCTGCCACAAGGGAGGATGAGTAACTGTGAGAATTAAAGTAAAATGAGGATAGCCACAACAACATTCTTTTGCCAGAGCTCAAGGCCGAGTCGCTAGAGTATGGAGGGGAGTGACTGGACTTGGCGGGAGTTCAGAATGGAAGTGGATTGGAAAGTGTGACTTGAGGATCATCAGAAAAGGGGGCTGGGTGTGAGTTTAACATAGCAGGGGAAACCATGGGAATTGAGATTCGGATTTTCACAGACGTGCCAATATGACTTCTCTAATAAATCCTTACTTGGATGGACTTTGTTTCTTTTTTTTTTTTGAAAACAATTTTATTGATTTTTAAAAACAGACAAAACATAAAAACATCCAACTTACTTTCATAAATATACAGTGTATCGGTTGGTTTACCAATTTTTTGTCCATCCATTTTGTGGTCTCAATTACAATTATGTTACATAATATCTCACATTGTCAATCAGAAGTTATATACCCTAGTATCATTATTAAACAATCATTTGACCATAATTTTATTCATTCATACTTTGCGAGATAACTATAGTTTACTTAATTTATTTTATAACAAATCATATAGTCATACCAAATCTATCCTAATAACATTTTATAAATATAATATCAAAAAAGAAAAAAAATAGATCTTTATATATTCGTTATTTTCTGAAATTCTAAATATTCTATTATTGTATTTTATTATCTAACCATTGGTAGAAAAGATCCCAAATTTTATAGAATTGTTTATCCTCTTGTTCTCTAACTTCAAATGTCAATCTACTCATTTCAGCACATTCCAATATTTTCTTAATAATTTCTTCCTGCAATGGTATTTTCTCATTTTTCCATTTTTTAGCAAATACAATCCTAGCCGCTGTTAATAAATTTACAATCAGGTATTTCAAATCTTTACTATATGTATCAGGTAAGATTCCCAATAAAAAGATCTCTGGTTTCAAGTCTATGTGTTTCTTTGTCATTTTTTTCAACCACATGTGAATTTTAGTCCAGTATTTTCTAGCGTCCTCACAAGTCCACCACATATGGTAATATGAGCCAGGTATCTGATGACATTTCCAGCATTTTTCAGATTTATTATTGAACATTCTTGCTATTCTTGTCGGGGAAAAGTGCCACCTGTAAAACATCTTATACAAATTTTCTTTATAAGCTGTTAACATTGTCATTTTATAATTTTCAGACCACAATTTTTGCCATTTCTCTAAATCAATCCCATATCCAAAATTCTTCCCCCAAGCAATCATAGTTTCTTTAACTTGTTCTTCCTCTAGTTTAATTTCCAGTAAATAACCGTATAATTTTTTAATAACCTTTTCATCAGTACCTGTCAAAATCTTATCTAAATCAGTCAATTTATCATAAAATCCCTGTTTTAAAATCTTCATCATACCTCGAATGTATTTGCGCATATGAAAACCAATTCATCTTTATACCTTGTTCCTCTAAGTTTTGCATCGATTTAAGTTCACCCTTTTCATCCAGGATTTCCCCGTATCTGTTTGTTCCTTCTTATATATTACAGGATAAGAGAATGCTTCAATAGTTGATAACCAAACTGGAATTTTCAAATAACATTGTCTTTTGATCTTCTCCCAATTTAGCCACAGAGACTCCCGTATGTGATGTCTTCTAAAATAACCCTGTGTCTTAGTTCCCTTGTACCATAAAAATATTCTATTTTCTCTCCTCTATTCACTCTCTTAATTCTATTATATTTATTTTGTCTCAATTTAAATAATTATACTTGTATCCTTTGTCCGTTCTCTTTCAATCATCTATTTATCTTTTCTTTCTAATACAATATTTCTCCTGTAATCACTGGTTGAAGCATGACAGCTTTCTATCTTTCGCCTAAGTTTAACACTTAGAATAATACATACTTTCCACATTGATTTTGCTTAGTACATTCTAAGTACTACATTTTAGAATAATAAAACAAAAATAGAAAAGGAATTGAGTTTATAATATAATAAAAACAATATTCCATAAAATATTAAACGCTATTATTAACTCTTAAACATTTTATACATTCCCTTTAATGCATTAACTCATATTTCAATTTTCTAACTCAATTTCAAATACTAATATCTACAATACAATCTTATGTACTTTTGCAAAATCATATTTTTTTTAATAACTTTTACCCTTTATCTCTGAAAAAATCTGTTTTTTAGCATCTTGTTTTAAACCTTTATGACTTCTCTTTCCTTTTCCCCTTCCTTTCTTATCAATTCTAATCTTTTTGCCCCCCACATCTCTCAAATTCCACTCTCTTAATCTTCTCTCTCTGTTGTGTTTCTCTTTTCTGTTGCTTTCTGACATTGTATCAATTTTTCATCTTATTTTTCCCTTTCTTGGTTGCTTTTTTAAGTTCTGAATTCTCCATTTTCACTCCCCACTTTTTCTTTTCCTCAACTATGACTTTTTATCCATTAAAGATGGCTTCTTCTTCTTCATCCCAGTCCTTTTGTTGTTGTATTTCTTGGTAAGTAAAAATCGCCATTTCCAAAAGTGAAAAATAGATCCAGAAGAGCCCTTGCCTTCTTGCTCCTCTTCTTGTAACTTTTGATATTCCATTTGTAGTTCTTCCACAGATAATGCCATTTTCTATTTTTATTTTTTTAAAAGCAACCCAGATGTTTTTAGTCTTTCAAAAAATAGTTGCCCAAAGGTCCCAAAGCAGTCCAAATCAGAACAAACTGTCTCATTAACACTTTCTTCTTCTTTTTTTGTTTAATTTCTCTTCCTGGGGTAAAGTTCAGTTACAATTTCAAAATGATTTTTTGGAAGCCTTATTGCCACATATTTCTAAGTCTTATAAACTCCAAGCAGTCTTCTTCAATGGAATCTTAGAATAAGTTTTTTACCTCTTCCTTCCCACTTATAGTAGTAAAATTTAATTTTAAATTCCAATGTTCCAAAATCTTTTATCCCCTTGGTTTTAATTTTTAGGTTTATTTACCTTCTATGCCCAAACAGGTTTTTCAGATTTCCATCAGCTATTTCCATAGAGAAGGAGAGTGAGAAAAAATAACTTTCCCTTGCAAAACTTTCTTCCACCGCTAGCAATCTTTTCTGGGAAACAATGTAGCAATCAAAAAATCAAATTTCCAGGTTTTTGAAGGTTCCTCGTTATCCCGGTTCAGCCAAACAAAAACTTTCACTTTCTTCCTCCTGCACGATCTTGTCCAGCTGCAGGCTTCTTTGTGGCGGCCACTGCTGACTGCCGCTCCACCGCCTTGGGAAAAGGGGGTTTTGCCAGCTGGAGAGGGGGTCTGCGACACCCCCAAACCCCTGTCCGGATCCCCCCTATCTTCAGCTGCCTCTACGGGGCAGCTATATCCTCCAAATCCGTCTGGATCGGAGGCACCAAGGCAGTGAGCGCAGCAGGAACCGCACGGAATCGCGGATCCCTGCCGCCGCCAAAGCCTGGCAAACCGGAAGTGTTCACCATCATTTGTTGAATGTTTTCAATTTTTTCATCGGTCTTCTCTGTCCTTTGTTCAATGTTCTCTGTTCTTTGTTCAATATTCTCTGTTCTTTGTTCAATATTCTCTATTCTCTTTTCAATAATATCTGATTTTGTTTTAAGATCTCGGATTCCTTGCATAATCATCTGTAAAGTCACTTGTTCTTTATCTTGCTTTAATGTTGTCTGGATTAAGCGTTGTCCTCCAAGTGGTGGGGAGGCAGAAGCAGGAGTTGAGACGCCAGGAGGTATAGGTTTCTTACTCATTTTGAGCGATTCAAGATCTTCAAATTCTTTGAAGATGGACTTTGTTTCTGAATGCTGAACTGAGATGGAGAGTTTTGTTGGAATGCTGACATTAACCCGAATCTCCTAAAAAAGAAAAATCACAGCGGTTTTTGCTAACGTGGTACCATTGCCCAGGGTCCTGAGTCCCGAAACGCTCCCTCCACACCTCAGGAGTGTAAAGACTCAGGGAAGATGGAACAAGAACCGGAGACAAGTGAAGGGGCCACCGGGCCCATACATGAAGAAATTTGTGAATTCTGCTATTACCCTTCGGAAGCAGAAGCGGCCGTGGCACAAGTCACGCAGGCTGAGTTCCGAAGTGGAGTGAGACCCAAAGAACCGACCCTCTGGCAAACCCCATTGACAGAATCAATGATTGATGTCCTCCCGCCTTTGGGGGCACAGTGGCCACCAGGAACCAAAGCTACCAAGTGGAGACCACCACGATCCCTGGAGACTGGCAGAGTTCATGAATGGAGACTTCAACCAGCATCGCAGAGTCAGTCAGTAGCTGGATTACCAGAAAAATTTGAACTACTCAGTGTGGGTCCCACAGTTCAAATCTCTCCACACGCAAGTCAGCCTGGATGCGTGCTGCCCGGGACAAGGCAGGGACCCATCAACAAAGCCCCTCAGCTGCAGCAGCAGCCTTGTCACCTGCCGCAACAGCATGACCCCCAGGCCCAGCAGACTGATCGAGCCCGGGGGTTGGAGGCAGACAAAGAGGCACCCCAAGCCGATCCAACAAGCTCCACTAGCACCTCCAGGGATGCTACCTGCAGGCTAGGTTCCTCCCGGATGGGCTTTTTTTCCCAGGACATGGGTGGATCCAGTACCAGTGGATGCCGGCTCCAGCGCCTCCACCAATTCCCCCAGCCACAGCTGCACCCCTTTCCAGCCACAAAAAATATTTATTATTCCTGGATATATAAGCCTCAGAGGAGAAATATTTACCCATATTTAATGTATTTATAGTGTGATAAAAATAAAACAAAGGACAAAATCATATTTAATAAAAATTGGTTAGCACGAAGAGAAAATAATGGCTGGTGATCTCTGTTATGCTAAAAGATGGAATCTTACTCCCCTGCCTTCTGATGTAACCAGCTGGAAAGGGCGTTGGTTCTTACCTGATACGCCCGTTCTCTTTGAGCTGCGAAGAGCATCCAGTAGTGGGAGGTGCTTCAGTCTCTGCATTCATAGGCTGAGCTTGAATTGAGGAACGCTCCTCCTCCTCCACATGACTCCTCCATAGCGTTCCCCAGTTTTGCGAAGACGAGAGGGAAAAAACCGTGTTCTCATCCTAACTACCTAATGGTTCATTGGCCGAAACAAGACCCCCACCAGATGGTGAAATTTGGGTGGGGCTGGATGCTCTTCGCAGCTCAAAGAGAACGGGCATATCAGGTAAGAACCAACGCCCTTTCTCCTCAGAGCTGCTCAGAGCATCCAGTAGTGGGACATACAAAAGCTTGCCCTGTCCTACGGGAGGGACTCCGTCTGGTCCGGAATCTCCTCAGGGTCTCTGAGAACCCGCTGTAGGACCCGTCTACCAAAGGAGGCCTCCGCCAAGGCAAACACATCAATCTTATAGTGCTTGATAAAAGGTGACGGGGATACCCAGGTCACCGCCTGGCAGATTTCGGTTATTGGTGCCTGAGTGGCCCAAGCTGCCGAAGTAGCCGCACAAATGGTGGAATGAGCCGTTATACCACTGGGCACTTGCAGGGCTTGTGACAGGTATGACCTAGTTATTGCTGCTCTTATCCAACAGCCTATGGTGGACGGTGACACTTTGTGACCCAGCGTCTTGGGCTGAAAGGAAAGGAATAAGGCCTCCGATTTCCTAAAGGGCTGTGTGCACTTGATGTAAATTCGCAGAGCGCGTCTCACATCAAGTTTGTGCCATTGTCTTTCCCTTTCCCGCGATGGCCTGGGACAAACGTTTGGAAGGATGAGTTCCTGTGCTCTATGGAAGGCCAAATTGACTTTGGGCAAAAAGGTGGGGTCGGGCCGGAGAACCACCTGATCAGCATGAAATACGCAGAGGTCCCTTCTAATGGACAAGGCTGCGATTTCCGATATCCAACGGGCGGACGTAATGGCTACAAGGAATACTACCTCGAATGTCAAAAACTGGAGGGTTGACACCCTTAAGGGTTTGAAGGGGTGTTTAGTGAGCGAAATAAGAACTTTGTTAAGGTCCCAAGTTGGGTACTGGTGCACAGTTGGAGGGTGTAAATTAGTGGCTCCTCGAAGAAAGGCCCGAATACAGGGGTGATGAGAAAGGGAACCAATGCCTTCACAGGAAATGACAGTTGTTAATGCTGCAACTTGTCATTTCAATTTATTAGGGGATAGCCCTTTACTGAGTCCCTCCTGAAGGAAGTCCAACATTTGAGCAACAGGAGAGAGTGGGTTGATTTGGGATTTGTAACACCATTTACAGAAAATGGACCATGTGGCGTTGTAGATTCAAATGTTTGAGGGCCGTCTGGCAGCTAAAATAGTGTCAATGACCTGGCTAGAGAACTTTTCTCTCTTCAAGCGGTCCCACTCAACCTCCAGACGGCTAATTGAAGCCACTGATGATCCGGATGCAGGAGGGGTCCCTGAGACAGTGAGATCCTGTCTGGTGGGATCCTCCAGGGAGGGGCCACTGAGAGATTGCGAAGGTCTACAAACCATGGCCGTCTGGGCCAGTAAGGGGTCACCAGAAGCAGCTCCGCTTTCTCATGTAGCAACTTCTGGATAACCCTGGGCACTAGTGGTAGTGGGGGGAATGCGTACAGGAGCCCTGTGGGCCAGGGGCAGCGTAACGCATTGTAATTCTCCGCCCCTTGGGATGGGTACCTTGAGAAGAATCTCAGGAGCTGAGCATTGAGTGGGGATGCAAAAAGGTCCACTACCAGTTGCCCGAAGATTGTTGCCGCCTCCCTGAACAGGGACGGGTGGAGGCGCCACTCTGACTGGTCTATGGTGGCCCTGCTTAACCAGTCTGCTTGAGTATTTGATACTCCCGAGATATGTTCCGCCCTGATGGAAAGGAGATTGATCTCCGCCCAACGGCAGAGGCGCTCGGCCTCCCTCATTAATCGTATTGATTGTGTGCCCCCTTGCTTGTTTATGTGGGCTTTGGCCGTCACATTGTCTGTTAGGATAAGAATGTGTCGTCCGCGTACCTGGGGGAGGAAGCTGCGAAGGGCCAGGTGTACAGCGTGAAGTTCAAGCCAGTTTATGCTGCATGATTGCTCTGTTGCAGACCATCTGCCCTGGGATGTGAGTGACTGAACGTGAGTGCCCCATCTGAATAGACTGGCATCTGTAGTGATAGTGAGCCTTTGGGGCTCCTTGAAGTAGCAGCCTTTGTTGATAGCCGGTTTGGCCCACCAGAGGAGGGACGTGAGAACCCTTGGAGGTACCCTGACCTTGTGTTTTGAGTTGCTTCTGCCAGATCTCTGGTACGGAAGCAGGAACCACTGGAGGGATCTGGTGTGTAAACGGGCCCAGGGAATAATAGAAATGCATGAAACCATTTTTCCTAATAACTTTGACAAATCTAGTAGGGACACCCTTTTAAATCACCTGATCTCTCTGACGGATTTTTGGATACTGAGTAGTCTATCCGAGGACAGAAAAACCATCCCTTTCACCGTGTCAATCACCGTCCCCAGGTGGGTTATATGGGTAGATGGAGATAATTGGCTCTTTTTCCAATTTATAAGAAACCCATGCTCTTGGAGAGCAGCTAGGCTAATTCGGGTGTCCCTCTCTGCTTGATGTTCAGAGGGGGACAGGATGAGGATGTTGTCCAGATAGCAATAAAGACGCACAGGGAGGTTCCTGAGGTGGGCCGCTAGCGCTGCAAGGACCTTGGTAAAGGTCCTGGGGGCAGAGGCCAATCCAAAGGGAAGGGCCACATATTGAAAGTGATGTTTATTACAGCAGAACCTTAGGAATTTGTAATGGGAAGGCCGAATGGCGATGTGTAAGTACGCCTCTGACAAGTCTATGGACGTGAGCCAGTCCCCTTGTCTGGTTCCCAGGAGAATGGATTGTAACATATGCATCTTAAATTTGTGGTGAATCAGGTAGCGATTGAGTCGTTTTAAATCTAATATCGCTCTCCACCCCCACCCCCACCCGACTGTTTTGGGACCACAAACAGGCGAGAGTAAAAAACCCGCCCTCGTTGTGCGGTCGGGACGGGTTGGATGGCTCTTATGTCAAGGAGATGCTGGATAGAGGAATCCATTAGATTACACTTGGTGTGGTCTCTGGAAAGAGGGGATGCCATAAAGAAGTCGGGGGGGAGTGGACTGAAACTCAAGGGCAAGACCGAATCTAATGGTGTCTCTGACCCAGGCGTCAGAGGTAGAGGAGTCCCATTGGCTGGTGAAAAATTTAAGACGCCCGCCAATGGGAAGGGAGTGTCGTGGCCTATCTTGGGCGCCGGAAGGGTCTGCTTCCTGATCCCCGAAAGGGCCTTTTGTAACTGCCGCCCCTTCTATTCCTGTCGCCTGAATCGGCACGATCCTGGGGTTGAGCCGACCTAAAGGATGGGGGCCTTTGGTACCTGGGGGAGAAGGGAGTCTGGTAGAAGGGCTGAAAGGACCCTCTCCTAAAGGGCTATGAGGTTCTGGATTCTGATCTCCGCATGAGGGAAGGGAGAAATTTTTTCTTACTGCGGCTCTCCATCAGTAAGGGGTCCAGGGCCGGGCCGAATAATTTGCCTCCCGCAATGGGAGCGGAAGCCAATTTGACCTTGTTGTTAACATCTGCTTGCCAATGTCTCAGCCAGAGCAGACGGCGGGCTGTGACATGTGATGTGATTGCTCTGGTGGAGAATTTGACTGAGTGGTAAGTGGCGTCGGCCGAGAACTCTGCTGTGGCCGTGAGCTTGGAGATGTCCTGATGCGCCCTGACATTGGATGCAGGGATGTGTTGTTTGAGCTGGCGGAGCCATCGAATTGATGACCTTGTGAAGAAAGATGCGGCCGTAGCCGATCTGATGGCCCAGGCATCTGATTGGTGTGCCCGGCGCAAGGCCAGCTCGGCCCGCTTCTCTTCTAGCTTCAGGGCCTCCAGTGCGTCACTCGGGGTTCAGGAGGAGGCTAGCCCCACTATGGGCTTGTCAACCTCGGGGGTACTCAGTAGTTTAGAGAATTCTGGGTCCAAACTGAATCTTATCATGGCCAGACGGGGCTGGAGGCGCCCCTGCAGAGGCCAGCTGCTTTAACACCAGATCAGAGAAAATGGGTGGAGTTGGGATGACCTCGGCCTCCACCACGAGCTGCTTAAAGATAGAGTCATCTGGACCCTCCGGGACTGCAGGAGGGGGGTCAGAGGGTGACTGCGTATTTAGGCCTGAGATATTCTTGTCCTTGAATAGTAGGGACTTAAATAAGTGTGGCTTGAATAAGTCCACGAAGGTGGGCTGATCAGGGGTGAGACCCTTGTCCTCGGACATCTCCCCTTCCAATGGCTCTGCCTCCGATAGGGCTCGCTGTACTGCATAGACCCCAAATCAAAATCTTCATCTTCCCTGAATTGATCCAGATCCCCTTCCTCCTCCTCCTCCTCCCGTTCTGTAAGGGGGATGTCCCTCTGCAAGTGTACCTGGCCATGGGGTTGTTCCGATCTGGGCAAGGATCTTACAGATTGAGATTTGTGGTCAGGGGCCATCGGGTAGAGATCGGGCCTGGTTATTTGCTGGAGTCCTGCCGCGATCCCTTGGCAAATAGCCAACTCCATCCAGGATCTCTCTCTCTCTGGAACCTCATCTATGAGTGAGTCCTCTTGGCGTAGGCCAGCGGCTGTAGGGGTGAAGGTGGCTTCAGGGGCCCGTCTAGCCGGTGTTCCAGGAATCGGAGCATATATATATATATACACGAATATATTTGTATATATATATATGTATATATGTATATATGTGTATATATATATATATATATATATATATACGTATGTATGTATGTATGTATGTATGTATGTATGTATGTATATATATATATATATATATATATATATATATATATATATATATATATATATATATATATATATATATATATATATATATATATGTTATGTCCCACCTTCTAAAATAAACAGTTAAGGCTGAAAGCAGCAGTCCTTGTAAAGAAAGGCAGCAAACAGGAAAATGTTATGTCCCACCTTTTAAAGTAAACAGATAAGGCTGAAAGCAACAGTCCTTGTAAAGAAAGGCAGCAAACAGGAATTTTCACAGATAGCTCAATAAGTAAAAGTTCCAACGAACTAAATCCAAGACTCAACAAGATTCTTCAGATCAAAGTCCTTCACAAAATAATTCCAATAAGTAGAAGTTCCAGCGAATTAAATCCAAATCCCAACAAGATATTTCAGATCAAAATCCTCCAAACTGTGCTCTTCAGTTCTCTTGCAAATAGACACTTTGTTCAGGACAAAGTGCAAAGTCATATCTCTCCCTTTATAGAGTAACTAATTAGTCTAATTGCTGGTCTGCTCTCCTATTGTAACCTCGTTGGTTCCTCCTTGTCAGGAGGCGTCTTGTCCTGACATCTACCCAGCAATCATCCAAATTATCATCT
>NC_142025.1:129507235-129526766 GCF_049901735.1 Notechis scutatus | reverse complement strand
TTGGACAGTCATACGCCCAATGCCTCCTTCTCCTCAAACACATCAGCAAAGTCCACCAACTCTGCAGGTAGATCCAGGTCCACGGGCACAGTCACACTCCCTACACAGGAGCACGAGCAATGGTTGGCACACTTCCTATCAAGGAACTGCACAGCTCCAGATGACCAGACAATCTGTGGATCATGGGCCTGTAACCACTCCAAACCTAGCACCACCGGAAAATGAGGCAATGTGGTAAGGTAGAACACGGTTTTCTGCACATGCTGCCCAATACGCATGCAAAGGGATTTGGTTGCAACAACCACAGATCCCGAGCACGAAGGGGCCGACCATCAATCATCTCTACCATTACTGGCAGGGACATCTGTTGCTGAGGAATGAACCACTGCTCTACAAAATGAGCATCCATGAAATTGGCTGTGGCCCCCTGAGTCGACCAAAGCTTGGATCTCCACCACTCCCACACCAGTCATGAACACACTTGCTGTCAGCACAAGATGCTTCACCAATAACAATTGTGGTGGAGATGTCAAAGGTGGCGAGGATGGCAAGGTTGGTGAAGATGGCGGGCCTAAGGACTTTACACCCCAACCTACAGACCCCTAGTGGTCGAGCGATGCTCGTTTCCCGCCACTGTAGGCATCACTGCTGTGGTTGTCTTAACAGGACACTTGGCTGCAAAATGGCCTCTATTGCCACAGTAGAGGCATAAACAATTACAACGACGTCTATCCTTTTCTACTTGAGTCAGGTGAGGGTGGCCAGCCCCCAACTACATGGGTTCTTCCAAAGTCACTTCCACCATGGGTGCCATCTTGCTGGAAACAGATACGGTCTCTGTCCATCATTGCACCCATCGCTGCTAAAGTCTAGCATTGATACAAAGACACAGATGCATGAGCTCGTGAAGGATGCAAGGGCATTCAGTGTGCACCAACTCATCCAGGAGCTCTGATGACAAACCCTCCTGGAACTGGTCTAATAGTGCTGCCTCATTCCATTGTACATCCTGAGCAACCACCTGAAAACTAGCAATATAATCCATGAGTGTGCCACATCCCTGCTTCAACTCCTTCAAACGCCTGTTTGCTGTTTGGCTTCGAACAGGGTCCTCAAACATGGCCTGAAACTGACGGCAAAACTCGGTGTAATTGTCCAACACCTGGTTGGGCTGGGTCAACAGAGGCATCGCCCAACATGCTGCAGAGCCTGACAACAAACTAATCAAAAACCCCACCTTATTCCGGGTCAGTGGGAAAGTCCTCAGGCCAAAGGCTCATGTAAAGCTGGCACTGCCCAAAAATGCTGGAAATTGGGCCAGCGAACCATCAAATTTATCTGGCACTGCCACTGGGCATTTTTGGTGTGGCTGGGCAGCTTGCATTTGTGCCACCTGTGCAGTCAAAAGAGCCACTTGCTGGCTTAACTGGGCAATCTCGGCTCTGAGCTGATCTATGGTCACCTCACAAAAAGCAAAAATAAGTTGAAGGGGTGGCTGGAGTCAAAAAGTGATGACCGTAGTCTCTCAAAATAACCCAAAACATGTATTAAAGTCCAGTAATGCCTTCAACTGAACTTCACTGTTTTATTAGGCACAGTTTAAAGTCACAAAAGTAAATAATGAGGCAAAAAGAAAACCCTAACAAACCAAATTGACAAGAGTTCCAAAGCAAGCCAAGATAATTAATCAAACATTCCAGAAAGATAACCGAGGAGAGTCCATGGGAAGAATACCAGCAAAGATAAACCTCTTTCAAATAAAATATTAAACTTTGACTCCAGCAATTCTGACTACGCAGTTATATCTAACCACCATTTGAAACAAAAACACTCATCTCCCCACTGCAAGCATTCATCAATATTTTTGTTTTTTTCCTTCTTTTTCCTGCCTGTTGCTCCACTACTGCAAGCTCTGTTTGCCAAATGTTATATTGGAACTCCCTATACAAAAAGGGATTTTCATAGAAAATACCAAAGAAGGAAGAAAAAACTTCAGCCAGTTTGCACTGAATACAGAAAGGAGTAACCTCTCAAAGACATCAATTGAAATTTGAAATGTTATTTTAAAATCTATATGATTTTTATTAAAATATTCAGAAATAAAAGATAAAGTAATATAAAGATAGGATTTAAAAAAAGCAAAACATATACATAAAAATGTAAAAATATATAAAAAAGAAATAGAAATAGAAATATATATATATATATATATATATATATATATATATATATATATATATATATATATATATAACGAAGTGACTTTAGATTTTTACTCAGTTATTTTAAAAAATCCTATTTTTCCCCTCATGAAAATTACATTATTTTGCATTAAAAGTCTGAGTTTTGCTTTTTAATAAAAACATATTTCATAAAAGCATATGGTAGTAGGGAAGCAGATTGGATAGACAGTTCCTAATATATTGGTACCAGATACAAGCTTCGTCAAAGCAAACAATTCTATTCTTTCTTTTTTGAGAAGGCCCAGCCACTTTCTCTGTGTAATGGGAAGTGCCATTTAGGTTACAGTAAGAACAAAATAGAAGGGAAGCCATTTTGGTGCTATAATTGTCGTCAATGTCCACAAAGCAAAATTTCTAACCAGGAGGGTAACATATAATTTCATTTTTCCCACTTAAAATACATTTATATCTATCTATGAGTAAAGAATGTGCCCAAAAATGTTTAGAAAATTGTGAAGAAGATTAAGTAGTCCACATAACAAATTGATCTAATGGAACATGGATACAAATTAATACAAATCAACTAGATTTTGATTATAAATAGTACCTCCCTGAACAAATAAGTTTGCAATGATGAAGTTATGGCAACTGTGCCAATGCATTTGATTTTCAGATATTAAAAACATTTTTGGAACATTGTATTATTGAAATCTGATTATTGTTATGTAATTTATGGAGTACTATTTTTATTTTCAAGACCAGGATGACTGCTTTCAGTGTGCAGAAAATTAGTACTCCAGTGACATATGATATATGCCTTCCCAAAGTTGTAACATTATTGAAGTATGAAGCAACCTTAGGAAACATTTTCATCAGCTTAGCTCTTTACTTTTCTTTGGTTACAGTTGGTGTCTTCTGGATCTTAACTAAGCATCAGGACACTTCCATTGTCAAAGCCAACAACAGGGATCTCACATATGCTCTTCTTATGGTTCTTCTGTTATCATTTCTTTGTGTTTTTCTATTCATTGGGCAACCCAACAAAGTGACATATGTTTTCCACCAAACTGCCTTTGGCATCATCTTCTCAGTGGCTATTTCTTGTATTTTGAACAAAGCCTTCATTGTGGTTCTAGCTTTCATAGCCACCAAACCAGGATCCATGATGACCAAATGGGTGGGGGGAAAATTAGCAATGTTCATAGTGTTAGGCTGCTCATTTATTCAAGAAATCATTTGTGCTACATGGCTGACAAGCTCTCCCCCATTCCCAGATGCTAACATGAATTAAATGACAAAAGAAATAGATCTAGTGTGTAACGAGGATCCAACTTCTTTTTCTACTGTGTCTTGGGATTTTGGGGCTTCCTTGCTTTCGTTAGTTTCACAGTGGCTTTCCTAGCAAGGAAATTGCCTGACACCTTTAATGAAGCCAAATTTATAACCTTCAGCATGTTGATCTTCTGCAGTGTGTGTTATCCTTTGTTCCAACATATCTGAGCACAAAAGAAAAATATATGGTTGCTGTGAGATCTTCTCCATTATAGCCTCTAGTGCTGGATTACTGATTTGCATATTTTCCTCCAAATGTTATATCATAGTTTGGAGGCCTGATATGAACAACAAAAATCAGCTAAGAAGACAAAATAACAGAATTGCATAAAATAGCATAAAGAGAAATAATAGTTTATGTTACCTTTGGGAAAGTAGATGTTGGGCCCGTTCCAGTCCCAAAATGTGTCAATGGCTCAGCGCTCTATGCCAGCAGCACTCCGTGCTGACAATGGGACTATGACTGCCACAGTGGTGATTTATTTCCACAACACTTCATTCTGGGGCATGGTCCACTCCTGCATGATGGCACCTGCTATGTGGCATGGAGGCGGCATATTGGCTGTGCCAATAGCCTCCGCGTTCCACCCTGGAGTCAGTTGGTGGGGGGAAAGATTATTTGTGATTACACCAGCTGCTGCAAGCAGTCCAGGAAATTGTTTGTATATTACTTTGCTGCAAAAGGTTAAGGGATGGATTAACTAGAGCATTTAGGCATGGGGTAGAGGTGCATGGGTGTAGCTAAAGGGTGTGGTACTATTATTATGTGTTAATTGGAGGGAGGGTATAAAGTCAGTGTGGGAGAGGCAATTGTTCTCAATGCAGACTTTAAACAGATCCTTGTTACTGTTACTACTGAATGCCATCTGGAAATCTTACATTAAACCTTGTCATTGTGTTCTACTATTTGTGAGTACCGTGATTTATGGAAAATGTGTCCAGTGTCTGACAGGTTGTGACAGAAAGTCAGTGTTGCAAGAAAACATTTATTTTGTTTTGTTTGCATCTTCTGTGTGGAGTGAAGTGTTAAAGAGTGGAGATTATGGCAGAGGGGAAGGAGCCTAGTTTGTTAGGAGAAGGTTTGTCAGTGGAAGAAGATATGGAAGTAGCCGAGGAAGCAAAAAAGGAAGCCAGCAGGGCCCATTTGGAGAAGGAAGATGAAAGGAATGAAGGACAGTTAAGGCCAGGTCCTGCTCCAGTAGCAGTACAACCGAAAGCTTCTAAACATCAGAAGGAGGTTAGATTGAGCAAACCTAGTAGAAAGAAGATGTTTCTGTTCCAGCCAGGACATAGGGCCATAAATTGTCCAATACCACCATTGTCAATACCACATTTGTCTCAAGACTTGCCTTCACTTAATACTAGTAAATCAAGATTGAAGATCAGGTCCAGAACAATCAGTTCCAGAACAATCACAGAGATTAGCAGTCAAGGATTCCAGTAGAGGAGATTTGGAAGAAAGAATAGAACGTCCAATAGCTGAGAGAAGCAAATATGAAATAGAAGATGTGGGTACAGATGACCCAATGGTAAGTATGACTATACATCCATTTATAATTCATGTTACACTGTGGAATATGCGTACCAATCAAGGGACTGGAGTAGGGGTACTAATTGATTCTGGGTATACCCGGTGTCTTATCACCCAAGAAATGGTAAACAAATTGGGCTTAAGGGTGATAAAATTGACTAATCCTATTAGGTTTGAGTGGGTGGAGGGGTCTGTATTGGGAGGGGTGCCAGACACATATTGAACAGAATATGTTAAAATGGTGATGGGAGAACATTGGGAGTGGATATCATTTGTGGTGGTGTCCCATATGACTGAGTCTTTGATATTGTGCCTGGCATGGTTAGATAAGTGGCAACAAACTATTTGATGGAAAGATGGTTTTCAGAAAATCCAATTGGCCGTGGGACCATATACTCTGCCCCCATTGGATGATCGGCCCAACAGTTCCATTAATATGCTTAGAGATGCAGATGCTAAGACACTTATGAATGAAGACACCTTGGACAGGCGTTATCCAATGGAGTACCAAGATCTAGCTGAGGTGTTTAATGAGGAAGGAACTGATTGTCTACCACCCCACAGAGCAACTGATTGTGCAATTGAACTAGTTCTGGAAGCACAGTTGCCCAAACCACACATGTATTCTATGACTCCTAAGGAAATGGAAGAAATGCAGTCATACTTCAATAAAAATCTTAAAAGAGGATTTATTACACTGGGAAGATCCCATATAGCTGCTACTGTATTATTTAGAGAAAAGAAGGATGGAGGGCTGCATTTGTGTATGGACTTCCAGGGTCTTAACATGATATGCATTGAACCTTTATACCCACTACCGTTAATAAAAGACCTATTGGCCACTTTATCCCAAGGACGCATTTTTACTAAGCTCAATTTATGAGAAGTGTACTATCAAGTACGTATTTGTGAAAGAGATGAATGGAAACCTACTTTTAACTATCCATTGGGCAGTTATCGCTTTCAACGTCATGGCATTTGTTTGCAAGGAACTCCAGCTGTATTCATGCAGCTTATAAAAGAGGTGTTACATAAGTATTTATATAGAGGAGTATTGGTATATTTAGATGATATTTTGATATATTCAAACACCAAGGAAGAGCATGTAAAACTTGTGAGACAGGTATTAAAGAAATTACTGGATGCACAGCTCTATGTGAAGCTTTCCAAATGTGAATTTCATTCAACAAAGTTAGATTATCTCAGCTATTGGATTTTGGAGAATGGAATTGAAATGGATCTGAATAAAGTATGTATAGTGTTGGAATGGCAAACACCTACTATTAGGAAACAGCTGCAGGGTTTTCTGGGCTTTGCCAATTTCTATCGCCAATTTATTCCAAAATTTGCTGATATTGCGCTCCCATTGACTGATTTGTTGAAAACTAAGAATGTCAAATACGAGCAAACTAAAACTACAAAGATATTACTTTGGACAGACGAATGTCAAAAAGCATTTAATAGGCTAAAGAACATGTTTGCTAAGAACTGGTTAAAAAAACATCCAGATACCAATCATCTGTTTATTATTCAAGCTGATGCAAGTGACATAGCAATAGGAGCCATGTTATTACAAAAGAATATGGAGGGGTGTTTACAGCCATGTGCATATACCTCCCGAAAACTCCGTGCAACTGAATGAAATTGGACCATCTGGAGAAAGAAGCATTTGGTGTTAGGTAGGCTCTACTTACCTGAAGACATCTTTTGGAGGGTGGGTTACACCCTTTTGAAGTATGGACAGACCACAAAAATCTGGAAGCTCTTCAGAATCCAAGATAGTTATCCCCAAAACAGGTTAGATGGGCATTATATTTCAGACGCTTTAATTTTATTCTGAAATATGTTCCAGCTGGAAGAAATTTTATGGCTGATGCCCTGTCATGATTACCACAATTTAAAAGTCAGCTGGAAGAAGTGGTACAATCACTTATTCCACCTATGGGTCGAATAAATTCATTAACCACAAATATTCTGAAAGCAAATTTCCCAATCGAATTACAGAAAGATCCCTGGTTGTTGTTACATAAAGATCAGGTTGATATGAAAGATGGGGTGGCTTGGAGAGGTACTGAAGTATATGTTCCAGAAGCATTACAATGTATTATCTTAAACTGTTGCCATGATGCCAAACAAGCTGGGAATCATGGTTTTCTGAAGACGTTACATTTAACTAAAAGACAATTTTGGTGGCCATCCATGAGAAAAGACATTGAACAATATGTGAGGGGTGTCCCATTTGTGCAACCACTAAAATCCGTATTGGTAAATCTTCTGGCTTAATACAAACTGTGGCAGAGCCTACAAGCAGGGTATTGGGATGGATTTTATAGTCGACTTACCAGATAACCGAGGATATACTGTTATCTGGACAGTAATTGATTTATTCTCAAAACAGGCTCATTTTATTCCCTGTAAAGGTTTACCAACAGCAAGGCAGATGGCTGATTTGTTCATAAAACATATCTACAGATTACATGGTGTAATTTTGATTACTGCAACAAACTGTACTTAGGGCTACCCTTGAAGAGTATTTGGAAACTACAACTGATTCAGAATGCAACAGTGCAAACAGTCTTGGAAGCCTCTAGAGCACATGTAACACCACTTTGTAATTGTTAAGTGCTTGTAATTTTAAATGGTTTTACATTTATATTGGTTTATACATCTCTATTTAATATTACATTGTAAGATGCTTAGGGTCACCCCAAACAGCAATATAGACAGCAATAGCAATAGCACTATATAATAGACGTATATATCACTTTATAGTGCTTTACAACCCTCTCTAAGTGGTTTTACAGAGTCAGCATATTGCCCCAAACTATCTGGGTCCTCATTTTACCCACCTTGGAAGGATGGAAGGCTGAGTCAACCTTGAGCTTGGTGGGATTTGAACTGCCAAATTGTAGGTAGCTGATAGTAGAATGTAGTACAGCACTCTAACCACTGCACCACCGAGTCTCTATGTAATTTAACAAATAAACTTACAGCACTCTAACCACTGTAGTACAGCACTCTAACCATTGTACCACTGAGTCTCTATGTAAGTTTAATAAATAAATGAATGATATTTTCCTTAATTTTTTGCAATTGTTTAAAGGTTTGGAGTGTAAAGTCTCCAAGGGACTACACACTCAATTTGCTCTTCAATTTAAGTTACATGAATAGAAAATGGGATCTCTGTGATATATGAAATATGGATTACTCAGCTCTTTGTCATACATCTATTGCTAAGGAGAAGCATGATTCATTGAATGATCATTTTGAGTCATAAGCCAATATTAGTAATAAAGAGGGATTTTCCTGAATAGGATTTGGTGTTGAAACAACATTTTAAGGTCCATCTACTTCCTTAAAGACATCAAGGCATTATAGAGTATTGCTTGCTTAACTGTATTGGATGAGAACAACTCACCTGTGGAATCTTATAGATGCCCAAGATGGTTGCCATGAAGAGACACACATCAGGATTAGGTTCTACAATAACCACTGCTATTTTAGCCTGCACATCACACTTGTTGCTGGGGATAAATTTGCCTTGTGTAGAAAGAAGTTCCAGTGAGACACAGAGAGTCCAATTTGGTTGGAAATTGCTGTTCAACACATGGAATCCCAGTGTGACATTGTGTAAAATTCTTGGGCTTTTATTAATTGTCTCTATAGCAAATTGCAAGGCTAGAATATGCTGGTAGTTCTGAGTTATTACTCTGCAATGAGAAGATTGCCTTATTAATAATTAGATCTTGTAATCCCACAACTTCTGGAAGCAAAGTCATTCTACTGTTTAATTGTTCTCACTATCAGAAAAATTCTCCTTAGTTCTAGATTGCTTCTTTCCTTGATTAATTTCATCCATACTTTCTTGTCTTGACTTCAGGTGCTTTGGATAATAGGTTGAACCCGTCTTCTTTGTGGCAGACCCTTAGATATTGGAACACTGCTACTATGTCACCAAGCCATAATATTCACCAAGTTTATCTATTCATATTATAAACATTTATATCTATTAATCTATTCAGATTATAAACATTTAGCTGTGGAAACAAAATATAATAGATGACAATTCCAACTCAGTGAATCTGTTGGCTGTCAGGCTTACCTCTTAGCTTCTTAAAATGTTTTGAAGGAACGATATTTAGTCCAATCCCTTGCAAATCCTAGCTGTAATGGAACTTTATTTCATCAGAAATAGTTGTTCCATTGTGTCTATTAAGCTTTTTCTTTTTCCTATCTGAGACTGAATGCACCAATTATCACATTAAACAAGAGGAAAACCTTCTACTCACCAATTCCACCTGCATTTTCTACAACTTTGTAAACAACAAACTGAAGGACTCAGGGTCCATCCCTCCCCTGAAAGGACCTAATGGTAAAGACTGCAACAATGACGCTATTAAAACCAACATCTTTAACACATTCTTTGGCTCAGTATTTGTAAACAGCAATGGATCAAGCCCAGTACTTCCTAGTCAAACCACAGACAACTACAATGATCTAATACATATCAATTTTACAGAAGACAATGTTGAAAAAGCACTACGCAATCTAAAACCATCTCTATCTATTGGACCGGATGGAATATGTGCCTACTTCTTAAAAAAGCTATCCACTGCCATAGCAGAACCTCTAAGCATAATTTTTGAAAAATCTTTCAGGACCAGCTATTTGCCAAAACTATGGTCACAAGCCATAGTCATCCCCATCTTCAAAAAGGGAGACCCCAGCCTAGTTGAAAATTACAGACCAATCTCTTTATGCTGCGTCACCTGTAAAGTCATGGAATCAATTATTAACCAATCCATCATCCTCCACTTAGAGACAAACAACCTACTCTCCAATAAACAATTTGGTTTCAGAAAAAAACTATCCTGTAATCTGCAACTCTTACACTGCAAAAACATATGGATGACACAACTCGACCAAGGCAAAGCAATAGATGCAATCTACATAGACTTCTGTAAAGCCTTTGATTCAGTGGTACACGACAAACTACTCCTAAAAATAAAATCCTATGGTATCTCTGGACAACTGAATAACTGGATAGAAGCATTCCTGTCAAACAGACAACAAATGGTCAAAATCGGAGCGTCCTATCAAATCCAGTACCTGTCAATAGTGGTGTCCCCCAGGGCAGTGTTCTAGGATCAACTCTCTTCATACTCTACATAAATGACCTCTGTGATCATATTAAGAGCAACTGCATTCTCTTTGCTGATGATGTAAAGCTATTCAACACCACAGACAATACTGCTACCCTTCAAAAAGACCTCAACTATGTATCAAAATGGTCAAACAAATGGCAACTTCAAATCTCAACAAATAAATGCTCTGTCTTACATATTGGCAAAAAAAATCAGAAAATAAAATACAAGCTAAATAGTCAAGACATTGTTGATGACAAAAACTTTGTCACGGACCTTGGAGTAATCATCTCAAATGATCTTAGTGTAACTACATAGTCAAAAAGGCATTAAGAGTTGTTAACCTAACCTTATGTAGCCTTTTCTCTGGTAAAATTACACTAACTAGAGCATACAAAACATTTGCTAGACCAATACTCGAATACAACTCATCAGTCTGGAACCCATATTTTGTATCTAATATTAATACAGTTGAGAAAGTCCAGAAATATTCCACAAGAGTTCTCCATTCCTCTACTCGTTGCAGAATACCTTATGCCTCCAGACTTGAAATTCTAGACCTAGAAAACCTAGAACTATTCCACCTTCGATCCGATCTAAGTATAGTATATAAAATCATACATTGCAATGTCCTACCTGTCAATGAATACTTCAGCTTCAACCATAACAATACAAGAGCAAACAATAGATTAATTGTTAATTGCACCAAACTTGATTGCAGGAAATACAAATTCAGCAACAGAGTGGTCAATGTCTGGGATACTCTATCTGACTCTGTGATTTCTTCCCCAAACCCCAAAAACTTTAATCGTAGACTTTCTACTAGTGACCTTACCCCTTTCCCTGTAGGGGGCATGAATAAGCGCACCAACGTGCCTACTGTCCCTGTCCTATTGTTTCTTTTATTTTTCTTATATGTTGTGGCTATTCTGTCTCAGTATTTTTCCATAAGACAAATCCTGCTCAGCACGTATACCTCTCAGAGCAAAGTTCACTAAGCTGACAGGAAAAGAACTGACAGGAAGAAGCTAAAGTTGATAAGATTAGTTTCACAAAGGTCTGTGTCAGATAAAAGATGTGTATTCAGTAAAACATGTTTATCAGTCAGAAAGTTCGTTACTTGTATCACGTAGCCTGGACTCAAAGATAAAGTTTGTAACTTCTTTGTCTTCAAAGATAAAGTTTGTAACTTCTTTGGCAATCCCCCTCACCCTCCCTCTTTTATTCAGTACAATAAAAAGAGGACAGCGCAGAGCAAGCTGGCAGCCTGAACAATCCATCTGTCTCAGGCTCAGCTGGGACAATTCCATCTGCCCCAGGCGATGCGCTGCCTCACCTAAAGAAATCTTCGTCTTGTGTTCTTTTTTCTTTCCGCTTTTGCAATCACTTTTAAACTCACCCTGGATAGGGTTCTGCTTTTGCCAAACTTCGCCCTTGCGAGGGCTTCTCTGTATCTCACACTTGCGAGGGTCCCGTTCTGAGAGGAATTCAGCAATCAACCAGAAGATCGAAACAACAGACCGGTCGCTCAACGCGACAGCTGGGGGCTCGTCCGGGATCCCTTGATTCATCCGGGATCTCTTCGACTTTCTGGTTCCAAGGTGTGACTTCTGGCTAGAGGTGCATCGCCTTCACTCCCATTGCTACGCACCTGGCATAGGTTTCGTACGAATCGTAAGTAATGGGCTCCTCACTTTCTCAAGTTTCGTCAGGGCACAGGGACGAACTTTATAGTCTAGTGCAGAAGGCTAATTCCTTTCAGAAAATTAATGGTACAACTGTGTACCCAATTTCGAAGAAATCTTTAAATAAATTTATAATGTATATTGAGGCACACTGTCCAGCCTATCCATCTGCTGGAACTCTTAGCCATTCTCAATGGGAATAATTAGGGAAATATTTACATGAAGTTCCCAGAGCTCCCATGGATATACTTATCTCTTGGAGAACAATAATGGCTGCTATAACAATTGTTTATCCTTCTTCTAGTCTTCCTGAAAATTCTCTTTCTCCTGTTTCCTCTGATTCCCCTTCTTCTAATTCAAAAACTACTAAGCCTCTTGCAGCTCATCTTGATACAAATTCTTCCTTACCACCTCCTTATCCTGACATTTCTTCCCCTCCTCCTTCCTCTCCTTCTTCTCTTCCTGATTTTTCTCCTATGAAACCTGTGGGAGGAATCATAACTAATCTTCTGTCATCCCCTCTATCTTTAGAAACAGAAAATCCTTCTGCTTATCCTATGACTATCATCCCTGGAGTAGGAGGCAATGTTCATACTAACATTGAATTTAAAGTTTTGAAAAAAATTAAAGATGCAGCTACAACTTATGGACTGCATTCTCCTTTTACTAGGGGAATACTTGATTCTTTGGTTACAGCTAATACAGTTATGTTATTGTATGACTGGAAAATGCTTTTTTCTATGCTTATGACTCCAGCGCAATATGTTGTGCGGCAATCTGAATATGAAAAAGGTATTGAGGCTGAAATTCGTAGGGGTTTGCCTGCTGGAGTAATTGAAGATCAGTTACTGGGGAAAGGTCAATTTTCTACTCTAGTACAACAACAAAATTCTCCCCGTCGTAGTTTTGCTATTATTCATATGTGTGCTATGAATGCTTTAAAGCGTGTGGATGATTCAGATTCGCAGTCCACTCAAGCATTTTTAAAATTATGCAAGGTCCTGATGAGCCTTATGCTTCATTCATCAGTCGGCTTCAAACAGCCTTAGATAGACAGATAGATAATTCTGTTGCTAAACAAGAATTACTTATAAAATTGGCTTTTTCTAATGCAAATCAGGATTGTCAAAAAATTCTACAGCCAGTTGCTAATAAGCCAGGAGTGACATTGGCTGAGTTTTTACAACTCTGTAGAATTGTAGGAACAACCACTCATAAAATGGATATGCTTGCTACTGCAATCACTGCTTCATTACCAAATTCTAATTCTGTTTCCACTTCTCCTCCTGATGCTTTTGCTGTAACACGCAATGGCAATTGTTTTAACTGTGGCAAGCCAGGACATTTTAAAAATCAATGTCGTATGCCAGGAGGTGGAGCTGTTCTTCGTGGCCAAACCAGAGGTCCACCTTCCTTATCTAAGCCAAAAAGTATCTGTCCTCGCTGCAGGAAAGGCTATCATTGGGCTTCAAATTGTCATTCTAATCCTTCTCCTTCTCAGCCTTCGGGAAACTAATTGAGGGGTCTTCAGCTAGCCCCGCTACAAAGGCTGAATTACCTGTCACAACATTTCCTGTGGTATTGTTAGAGGATCTTGTGTATGATGATCCTGGTGCAGTTTTTACTCTTCCTTTAACTACAACGCTTCTCAAACCTTTACCTCCTTCCACACCTGTCTTGCTTATTCCCAATTCTTCTCTTACAATAGAAGGTGTGGTTGCAGCTCCTTACTTATATGATTCTTCTGCTCTTAATAATCTTGCATTGGCTGCAATAGGAGATCGTTGCTTTACTTTAAAAAGGGACAGTAGTGGCAACACTTATAATTTTGCCTCTTTTGAACCTCTTTCTTTGTTTGCATTACAGCAGCCTGTTCAAGCTTCAAAACCAACTCTTTCTGTTACACTCAATGGTCGAATTTTTGAAGGTCTGATTGACACCGGTGCAGATGTTTCTGTTATTCGCTCTTCTGAATGGCCCTCTTCTTGGTCTCTCCCAGAAGCTTCTTCAGTGCAGGGTGTAGGTGGAGCTCAAGCTGCTAAGGTCAGCTCTCATTGGCTCTCTGCTTCTACTGAGCATTCTACCTTAACTGCTTATCTTAAACCCTATATTCTTCCTCTACATTGTAATCTATGGGGACGTGATTTACTTTCTCAATTTCAGGCTTATATTCAGATACCATAGTTTTTCTATTAAAATGTCTATTTCTCCTTTATCTCTTATTCTTAAAACCTCTATTCCTGTTTGGGTGGATCAATGGCCTCTCACAAAAGAAAAATTGGAGGTTTTACATCTTCTTGTCCATCAACAGTTAATTGAAGGACATATTGAACCATCCACCAGTCCTTATAACACCCCAGTATTTGTAATTAAAAAGAAATCTGGCAAATGGCGTCTCCTTAATGATCTCAGAGCCATAAATTTAATTATTCAACCCATGGGGCCACTGCAGTGTGGTCTGCCTAATCCTAATTTGATCCCAGCTGGATTTGATCTCATAATAATAGATTTAAAGGACTGTTTCTTTTCTATACCTTTGGCACAAAAGGATAGGATCATCTTTGCATTTACAGTGCCAGAGCTTAACAATTCTAAACCCACATCTAGGTATCAATGGAAAGTTCTTCCACAAGGTAGGCTTAATTCACCAACTATGTGTCAATATTTTGTCAATGAGGCTCTGCATTCTTATAGATCTCAATTTCCAAATTTTCTTGTATATCATTACATGGATGATATCTTAATTGCTGCTGATGGGCCAAAGGGGACGGTTCAAAAAACTTTTCCGATCCTCTTGACCACATTAGCAAAAGCAGGGTTACATATAGCACCTGAAAAAAATCCAGTCTCACTACCCAATGCAATATTTAGGTCACAAGGTTTTAGCTTCTACAGCATCTCCACAAATTCCTTCACTCACACTTCCACAGCCAACAACACTGGTCCAATTACAGCAGTGCTTGGGGGTTATTAACTGGGCTAGACCATATCTTGCTTTAACCACACAGATGCTATCACCACTTTTTCAAGCACTAGTAGGATTGAAAAATCCTGCAGATAAGGTCTATCTTTCAGATCAGCATCTAGAAGCTTTAAAACAAGTAAACACAGCCCTAGCAACTCAATGGGTAAATCGTGCACTCACAGACAAACCACCTTCTCTTGCTATTCTTTCCACTCATCAACTACTGACTGCAATAATTGTTCAAATATCAAATGCAAAAAATCTTCATATCTTGGAAAGGCTACACCTACAACACACTCCAAAAACATCTATTTTTACTAGAGCAGCACAAATGGCTTCTCTTATAGAAAAAGGGCGTAAGAGAACCAAAGCTCTGATGGGAATGGATATTTTTACATTGTATATTCCTTTTAAGATCACTCAATGGGAACCTCTTTTTCAGACTTCCACAACACTGCAGGATGCGTTGGAAGATTGGTGTGGCCAAGTGTCGTGCCACCTTCCTTCTGATTCACGATTGCAGGTGTTGAGGACAGTTCCTTTTGTTTTACAATCACCTTTTGTCCAACAGCCATTGAAGGAAGGCTTAACTGTCTTTACTGATGGTTCAAAAAATATTGGAGCATGTACATGGTATGAAAATGCTCAATGGCATAAACGCTTAACTACTTCACAATCATCAGCACAACAAGCTGAATTAGCTGCTTTCCTATTGGCGTTGTCTCTTTTTCACAACAATCTTTAAATGTAATATCTGATAGCATGTATGTTACTCAGATGGTTGCTCATATTTTTGATGCATATATTTCTCCTGTTACCCCTCCCTCTCTAATGAAACTTTTTTTACAGCTTCAGACACTGCTGAAAAAGCGAGGGAAACCTTTATTTGTAGCTCATATCAGAAGTCATCAGCAATTGCCTGGATTCCTAGCAGAAGGCAATCATATGGCAGATGAGGCTTGTAAAATTATGGCCTCCTCTCCCCTTCTCCAACAGCTTTCACCTGGGGATAGTCATGATTATTTTCATCAAAACAGGAAAGCCCTAGTGCGACAATTTGGAATTACATATCAAGAAGCCACAGCAATAATTCAACAATGTCCAACATGTAGCTTGCAGGCCAAAGGTATCCCTGAAGGCGTTAATCCTAGGGGTACTCAAGCCTGTGATACATGGCAAATGGATGTAACTCATTATCCTCCCTTTGCTCCCTGAAATACATTCATGTATCAGTAGATACATATTCAGGGTTTATTATAGCAACATTGCAAAGAGGAGAGGCTACAAAAATGTTATTAATCACTGTATTCGATCATTCATAACGTTGGGATGTCCAAAAATTCTCAAAACAGATAATGGTCCTGCTTATGTCAGTTCTCCCTTTGCTGAGTTTTGTCATAAGTGGGCCATCACTCATAAGTTTGGCTTACCCTTCAACAGCCAGGGGCAAGCGATTGTGGACACACTTAACTTTGAAACAAGCCCTTGATCGGCACTTGGGGAAAAAAGGCTCAGGCCCCCGAACCTCCCGACGTTGCAAAATATCTGAAATGTTTGTCTGTACACTCTTAACTTTCTCAATCTTACTGGCTCTCCTCCCTCCACAGCGGCTTCTCGCCACTTCACCAAGCCAGTAGTTCCCTCTTCCCGTCCTCTTGTTTATTTCAGACAGCTTCCAGATCCTGCGTGGAAAGGTCCTGCACAGCTCATTACCTGGGGAAAAGGTTACGCAGCTGTTCAACTTCCTGATCAAGTGCTTTGGGTTCCTGCTCGCTGTGTCAGACCTTACCATGGCAAACCTGACTCTAACTCTAATCTTTCTTCTGATATCAATACTTCCTGTCTTTTCTCAATTTAAGGCATCTCCTGATGCTAATTTTGCTTTCCTTGCTGACACTGTTACCTTTCTTTTTAAAGATAATCTTCTTTCTGCATGTAATTATGTTTTCCAACACAACGGTAGTTTTCTTTCTCCTACTTCTGACATAACTATTCACTATTACTATTCTCCTTGTTTAATATTTTTAACTATACATGTTACTCCACTTACTATAGGTTCTTATTCTTGCTTAGGATTTTTTCACAATCACACTTATTTTAATCACACTGTTCTATTGCTTTCCACTTCTTCAGTGGCATCTCCTCCACTATCCTCTGCTTTACTTACATTGCCATCTCAAGCTAATTCTGAGACAACTTTTCCTGGAGATAAACTACGATGGCATCTTCGCTGCTGCTTTCCACCCTGTGATGTCACCAAATGCATATTGCATCATTCATCTTCCTGGGTTCCTGATCGCTACAAACCACCTGTCGTGCGAAGACGTCACCTCATCCCTGATGACATCCATCGCAAGACTACAGCTCTCATTCGAGCTCGCCATCTTGGGTATCCTGCCTTCATTGCTGACAACTCCATCTCTAAGCAGTCTGCATCTCATGCTGTTCCAAGATTTGGCTATCATCGCATTCCTCGAAGTATACAATCATCTTCTACAAATGAACATCAACCTCAAACTTACACCTGGACTATCCTTGATTTTCAAGGAAAAATTTTAAACACCACCACTAACTATACTAGATGGCCATGGTTTCCTCAGCTTTCATGGATTTTGCTGAAATGGGAACAGGAGTAGAAAAATTTGCAGACAAAAAATTGCAAGCTGATACATGGGACAAGCAAGGCTCCTGTTCTCCAGCACCTGCTGACAACTTTAGATTATATTTTTGTCCTGCTCATAGTACTGGTACTTCTCATTCTGCCTGCGGTGGGGTAGTTGACAGATATTGTAAAAAATGGAGTTGTGTATCCACAGGTCATATCTGGTGGGAAGCACCTACCAAAAATGACTATATTCATATTACCCGTGCTCAAGCACATCTTCCCTGCTCTCAATGGCCTTGTTGTGGACAGAGAATAAATCCACTCAGAATCACTTTTACTGCAAAAGGAAAGACACTTACAAAAAAACAATGGATGGTTGGGTTCACTTGGGGAGGACGTCAGTGGGATGGTCAAGGAGATGAAGGGAATATTTTTACAATTCGTCTTTCTATATCTATGTCTCATTATGATGTTGGTCCCAATCCTAATTTGAAATCAACCTTTCTACAAAAACCCAATATTCAGGTGAATCCATTAGTACAGTTGGTTAATTCTTCTTACACATTGTTAGCAACTACACTTAATGATTCATCTAAAACTGATCGTTTGAAAACACTTGACAATGAAGTTAACAATACTCAAAAAACAGTTAGCTTTCTCACATCTATCATTGAATCAAAAGACCTTGTCAAAAAACCTTTGCTGGAATGGTACTCTGACCAAGAGTCAGAGGAAGAAATAGACACTAATAACTCCTTTTCTCCCAAAGAAGTTTTGTTAACTATGCCAAGCCATGATTTGGGGGATGAGGACTTTTCCTCGTATGAGTTGGTTCTGCAAGGCAGCAACAAACCGAAGGGTTTGTTGCCACCTTGTGGGACTACTCAAGAGGAGAAAGGACTCTACCTAGAATCTTGAGCACAAAAATAAAGAAAAGGAGGAATTGTGGCTATTCTGTCTCAGTATTTTTCCCTAAGACAAATCCTGCTCAGCACGTATACCTCTCAGAGCAAAGTTCACTAAGCTGACAGGAAAAGAACTGACAGGAAGAAGCTAAAGTTGATAAGATTAGTTTCACAAAGGTCTGTGTCAGATAAAAGATGTGTATTCGGTAAAACATGTTTATCAGTCAGAAAGTTCGTTACTTGTATCACGTAGCCTGGACTCAAAGATAAAGTTTGTAAGTTCTTTGTCTTCCTGCAATCCCCCTCACCCTCCCTCTTTTATTCAGTACAATAAAAAGAGGACAGCGCAGAGCAAGCTGGCAGCCTGAACAATCCATCTGTCTCAGGCTCAGCTGGGACAATTCCATCTGCCCCAGGCGATGCGCTGCCTCACCTAAAGAAATCTTCGTCTTGTGTTCTTTTTTCTTTCCGCTTTTGCAATCACTTTTAAACTCACCCTGGATAGGGTTCTGCTTTTGCCAAACTTCGCCCTTGCGAGGGCTTCTCTGTATCTCACTCTTGTGAGGGTCCCGTTCTGAGAGGAATTCAGCAATCAACCAGAAGATCGAAACAACAGACCGGTCGCTCAACGCGACAATATGTATCCATGTATTCATAACTATATTTTTGCTTATACCTATTATCTTGTAAGCAATTGACAAACCAAATAAAATAAAATAAAAAAAAGATAGAATGGGATGTTAATATAGATATGCTGATTATAGTCTATGCAGATTCAGTGGGGAGAACATTAATGTTAGAAGGATAGCCATGGCCCGCTGCCACCCAGCACTCAGTTTTGAAGGCACTCCTCAGCCAGGCGCAGTTCCTGAATCTGCAGCTGAAACCTGCCATCATCAGGCTTCTGTATTGTGTTCTGTATTGTGTTCTGTGTTGTGTTCTGTATTGTGTTCGTTCTTCTGTATTGTATTCATCAGACGAACACAATACAGAAGCCTGATGATGTCAGATAAGAGTCTGCCAAAACATTGCTACAACTTTAAAAACACAACTACAATGACATGGAAAAATTCCCGAACAAAGCTGAATACCATACATGTAAGTACCCGCGAAAACTTAAGAAAACAAATATATATAGTTCATATGGGGAATTAATAGCTGGATTTGATCTTATAAATTGG
>NC_142025.1:129468502-129507135 GCF_049901735.1 Notechis scutatus | reverse complement strand
GCTTTTTAGGAGGTAGGCACATATTCTGTCCAGTCCAATAGAAAGAGATGGTTTTAGATTGCATAGTTCTTTTTCAACATTGTCTTCTGTAAAATTGATGTGTATTAGATCATTGTAGTTGTCTGTGGTTCGATTAGGAAATACTGTGCATGATCCATTGCTGTTTACAAATACTGAGCCAAAGAATGTGTTAAAGATGTTGGCTTTAATAGTGTCATTGTTGCAGTCTTTACTGATGGACCTTGAGTCTTTTAGTTTGTTGTTTACAAAATTGTAAAAAGTGCATGTGGAATTGGTGCTTAGAAAGTTTTCCTCTTGTTTGATGTGATAATTTATTTATTTTATTTATTTATTTGATTTGCCAATTGTTTACAAGATAATAAGTATAAGTGTATACATAGTTGTGAATACATGAAATGGGTACATATAAGAAAAATAAAAGAAGAATAAGAGAAACAATAGGACAGGGATGGTAGGCACGTTGGTGCGCTTATGCACGCCCTACAGACCTCTTAGGAAAGGGGTGAGGTCAATAGTAGACAGTCTAAGGTTAAAGTTTTTGGGGTTTGGGGAAGAAACTACAGAGTCGGGTAGAGTATTCCAGACATTGACCACTCTATTGCTGAAGTCGTATTTCCTGCAATCAAGTTTGGTGCGGTTAACTTTGAGTTTGTATCTATTGTGTGCTCTTGTGTTGTTATGGTTGAAGCTGAAGTATTCATTGACAGGTAGGACATTGCAATGTATGATTTTATATACCATGCTTAAATCAGACCGAAGACGCAGCGTAATTCAAGGTTTTCTAGTTCTAGAATTTCAAGTCTGGTGGCATAAGGTATTCTACAACGAGTAGAGGAGTAGAGAACTCTTCTTGTGAAATATTTCTGGACTTTCTCAACTGTTTTAATATCAGATGTGTAATGTGGGTTCCAGACTGATGAACTGTATTCGAGTATTGGTCTAGCAAATGTTTTGTATGCTCTGGTTAGTAGTGTGATATTACCAGAGAAAAAGCTACGTAGGATTAGGTTAACAACTCTTAATGCCTTTTTGGCTATGTAGTTGCAGTGGGCTCTAGCACTTAGATCATTAGAGGTGAGTATTCCAAGGTCCTTTACAGAGCTTGGGTCATCAACAAGATCTTGACTATTCAGCTTGTATTTTATTTTCTGATTTTTTTGCCAATATGTAAGACAGAGCATTTATTTGTTGAGATTTGAAGTTGCCATTTGTTTGACCATTCTGATACATAGTCAAGATCTTTTTGTAGGGTAGCAGTATTGTCTGTGGTATTGAACAGCTTTACATAATCAGCGAAAAGAACGCAATTGCTCTTAATATGATCACAGAGGTCATTTATGTAGAGTATGAAGAGAGTTGGTCCTAGAACACTGCCTTGGGGGACACCACTATTGACAGGTACAGAATTTGATAGGACGCTCCCAATTTTGACCATTTGTTGTCTGTTTGCCAGGAATGCTTCTATCCAGTTATTCAGTTGTCCAGAGATACCATAGGATTTTATTTTTAGGAGTAGTTTGTCGTGTACCACTGAATCAAAGGCTTTACAGAAGTCTATGTAGATTGCGTCTATTGCTTTGCCCTGGTCGAGTTGTGTCGTCCATATGTTTTTGCAGTGTAAGAGTTGCAGATTACAGGATAGTTTTTTTCTGAAACCAAATTGTTTATTGGAGAGTAGGTTGTTTGTCTCTAAGTGGAGGATGATGGATTGGTTAATAATTGATTCCATGACTTTACAGGTGACGCAGCATAAGGAGATTGGTCTGTAATTTTCAACTAGGCTTGGGTCTCCTTTTTGAAGATGGGGATGACTGTGGCTTGTGACCATAGGTTAGGCAAGGAGCTGGTCCTGAAAGATTTTTCAAAGATTATGCTTAGAGGTTTGGCTATGGCAGTGGATAGCTTTTTTAAGAAGTAGGCACATATTCCATCCGGTCCAATAGATAGAGATGGTTTTAGATTGCGTAGTGCTTTTTCAACATTGTCTTCTGTAAAATCTATATGTATTAGATCATTGTTGTTATCTGTGGTACAGCTAGGAAATACTGGGCATGATCCATTGCTGTTTACAAATACTGAGCCGAAGAATGTGTTAAAGATGTTGGCTTTAATGGTGTTGTCGTTGCAGTCTTTACCATCAGGTCCTATCAAGGGTGGGATGGACCTTGAGTCTTTTAGTTTGTTGTTTACAAAATTGTAAAAAGCACGGGTGGAATTGGTGCTTAGAAGGTTTTCCTCTTGTTTAATGTGATAATTGGTGCATTCGGTCTTTATCTGGTGCCATAAATTTTTGTATCGGCTTTTGAAATTGGCAACGTGACCAGATTTGTTTTTCCGCCAGAGTGATCTCTTTTGGATTGAAGTTTCCTTATTGTTATGGGTAATCTGCTTTTTTGTTTTGTTTTGGGAGTTGTTGTTGGTACATATAGTTTGATGACTCTTTTGACTTCAAGTAAAAATATGTTGTAATGGTCTTCAACAGTATTGCATCCAGTGAATAGAGATTGCCAATCAAGGGATGAGAGATCGTTGTCTATAAGATCATAGTTGCATTTTTGAAGTTACAATTGGGGATTACATCATTGTGGTGATTTTTGTGTGGGCGTATGTTGAGACAAAAGTCAATCATATTGTGTTCACTGCTGGAAAAGGGTTCTTTAGTTTGTATTCCGTAAATTAAATTCAAACTATTGCAGAAGATGAGATCGAGGCAGTTGTTTAGTCTAGTGTTGTTGGTTACTAGTTGTTCCAGTCCCAGATTTGTAATAGCATTGTAGAAGGTTGTGTGTATGATTTCAGTTGTACAATCATTTAGGGTCCAGTCAATATGAGGTAGATTGAAATCACCAAGAAAGATAAAAGGGTATGGGCAGGATGCAGCCCATGTTAGTAATGTATTTAGCTTGTTTACATGTTCGATGTCATAATCAGGTGCTCTGTAACATAGTAAGAATCGAATTGTGATATTTAAGGATAGTTCACAGATGATGGTCTCAGGAAGAGCAAGCTCCTGGGTAACTTGGATATTTTTTAGATGTAAGGATTTTTTATAGAAGATAGCAACACCACCTCCTCTACGAATTTCACGATCTGATCGGTAAACATGATAGTCTCTTACTGTGGTAATGGGGTCAGGGAGAGACGCCCAACTAGGAAGGTGAAGCTCTCGCTCCTGGACCACTATCTCCCTATAAAGCCATCACCTGCACCAGAAACCACTTTTAAAGCTGCTGTTACACCAGTAACCGTGAGTAAACCTGAGTCCAAAAAACAAGCCCAAAAACGCTAGATTCTGAAGCTGTGGAGCCCAAATATTCCTGCTAACAGATCCGGAGCCCTCCTCTCCTTCCCCAGAGAAGTGAAGCCCTTTCCTTCACTCGGAGCCTGCCTCGCGGAGTGCTAACAACCTACCTTCATTTAAATCCCTCACACAGCTGATAGAAGTTATCTTCCACACCAGACAATGCATTTCCTTTAATATCCCCCACGCAGTTTTCACCGCCACATCGGTCAGCTGGCAGAAAAAAAACGAGGGAGGAAAAAGCCCTGAGGCTCTTAGTAGCCAAAAGTCACCCTGGACGGCAGAGGAATGCTTTTGAGACTGACTCGAAGAAAACCTCTCCATCCGAACTAAAAAGAGACTTAGCATGGCTAAATCAAAGCTGTGACAGAAGTAAAAAAGAAAGGAAAGATCTTGTAACATCGTGCTTAATCTTGGTAAAAAATCACTCCAATTTCTGCAGTGGAATTTTCCTTGGAAAGTGGGACTCTAAGGAGGAAATTAGCTGCGATTAACGATCTGGAGTTACTGTCAGATTTAGTTAAAAGTAAAGGACAGATTGGATTGGTTAACCCAAACTTCTGGACTGTATTTTTACTACTACTCAACTTGAAGAGCTTTAAGAAACTATTGCAAAACAATCTTATTCAGAGACATATTGATTGTAGTCAAAGTGTTTAATTCAGCAAGTTTTACTCTATTTCAAAAACCTTTGAACATCGTGTTACAACCTTTTGTTTACAGAGTAATAGCAATCTGCTATTACAAAGAGCAATAAATTCCTCTCATTCAGTCAACTACAGCTGCTAGTCAAACAATTAACCCTTTCCTTGCAGACTCTTAATACTACCTCATTACTTTAATCAAACCCTGATTAATTCATTACCACAAAACTTACAACTTTTCTACCTCATCACCTATATCAACGATTAGATAATCAATTTTTATAAAATATTTTATTAATGGTTTAATTGATTTATTGTTTTAATTGATTAGTGTGATTAGAGTGTTTAGTGCAAATAGTGTGATTACTGACTAATTTAAAAGATCAAGATTCATGTAATTTAATTGAATAGTAAAATCAATGATTTAGTGAATTTAAATGAACAGTGTGATTAATGATTAGTGTAATTAATTGATTAGTGATTAGAGTAATTAATTGATTAGGCTGATTGTTGCTCAGGATTATTATCTGACTAGAGAGATTACTGCAATTGATTGATTGGTGTGATATTGGCTATATAGATTACCCAAAATTGTTCCTTTAATTAATTCAATCAACATACTATCTTAACAAACCTAGCATGCCAAAAAGAAAATCCAATGCCAAACCACAACCTAAAGAGAAGATAATCCCCACCAATGAACCACAAGACTCCTGCACATGCCTTAAATGCTACAAAAATCTAAAGGATAATGAAAACTCCATCAAATGTTCTCTGTGTAAAAAATACGCTCATCATGACTGCTTGGGATTAACCAAGCAATTTATTCAATACCTGGAATCATCCAATGAGTTTTCACATCTCTGCAAATCATGCAAACCCAAACTGGATCTGTTTGAAAGAGTTGATACCATTGAAACCATTGAAACATCCCTTAACACCATAGTAGCATCCCTGGACGCCGTAAAGAAAGAATATCCAACCTTGAAAAAAAAGACACAATGCAAAAACCTGAACATCCAATAGCTACAAACCACATCTCTACCCAACAACCTCAACCCAATCCAAAACCCAATCCACAAAAAACACAACCCAGACAAATATTGATATCCCAATCCTCATCAGAGAAGCTGTTGAGCGTGAACGGAAACCTCCAAACGCCATCTTATTTGGTCTAGAGGACATCAATGACAAGGATGACATCACAACTGTCCGAAACATCATCAGTGATTATCAAGCATCAACCATCTCCGCTGATGAAATACTTGACATTTCCAGCATTGGCCGAGCTCAAAAACAGAGACGGCTCTGTGGCCCCACGCTTGTGCAGGGTCATTTGCAAAAATGAAGCAAGCAAATGTAAATTCATTTACACTATAAATTCACTCGCCAAAACCAACACCAACCATAAGAACCTCCGTTGTCGCCCTGACCTAACCATACAGCAACGTGCCCGCTCCCGTGTACTCCGCACTGAACTCAAAAAACGTCTAGACAATGGAGAGAAGGACCTGTACATTGACTACCATGCTGACTGTATCAAAAGTAAGCCACACAACCCGCAACTCAGCTTTAACCCTCAACTACAATCCTACCTCAACCAATCCACCATCACCCAAGACTAGGCATGCACGCCCCTAACTACCTCAATTCCAACTACTGCTGGCCTTAAATGCAAACTACTCAATGCAAGAAGTCTTGTGAACAAAATACCTGAATTTTTCCTCCTACTAAATATGGCTAAATTCGACATTATATTTGTCTGTGAAACATGGCTCAATGCTTCAAATTATTGCAGAAGATGAGATCAAGACAGTTGTTAAGTCTACTATTGTTGGTTACTAGTTGTTCCAGACCCAGATTTGTTACAGCATTGTAGAAAGTTGCATGTATGCATTCAGTTGTACATTCATTTAGGGTCCAGTTAATATGAGGTAGATTGAAGTCACCTAGAAAGATAAAAGCATGTGGGCAGGATGTTGCCCATATTAATAGTGAATTTAGCTTGTTTACATGTTCGATGTCATAATCAGGTGCTCTGTAACATAGTAAGAATAGAGATGTGATATTTAAGGATAGTTCACAGATGATGGTATTAGAAAGAGCAAGCTCCTGGGTAACTTGGATGTTTTTTAAATATAAAGACTTTTTATAGAAGATAGCAACACCACCTTCTCTACGAATTTTAGGATCTGATCGGTAAACATGGTAGTCTCTTACTGTGGTAATGGAGTCAGGGAGAGATGAGTTGTGCCATGTTTCACAGACAAATATGATGTCGAATTTAGCCATATTTAGTAAGAAGAGAAATTCAGGTATTTTATTCACAAGGCTTTTTGGAGAAGGCGGAGCCACGTTGCTGCGATACAGCTGCAATCTCGGGGCTCTGAGATTGCAGCTGATATCTTCGCCCCTGGTTGGTCCAACGGACCTAAACCGTCCCATAGAGATGGTGGTAGTAAGGGGCGCATCCTGTCAATCCCAGGGACACCGCAAAGTCCCTGGTCGATTCAGGAGAAGCCCTTCTACCATCGGCGGAGAGGCAGCCATTAAACTGCTGAAGCTGGGACAGCTCCGGATGGAAGAGACTGAAAGAGAAAGTGTATTGGTTTGGTGAGGACTTTTTTAAAGTAATATTTGGGACTTAAGGACACCCTAAGAATGAGAAGAAATCTGTAAGATTTTCGACAAAACTGACTTAGCGGCGATTTTTAAAGAGAAATGTCAAAATGAGGCTTGGCTTTTTACTTTTACTTTTTTTTACTGAACTTCTATCGCGATTTAGCAATTGTTAACTGGACTGGTTTTTCTCTTATATTTACCTATTCTTTTTCTCCTTTTTGACTGTATATTTTTTAGAATAGAGGCTCCCTTTAGTAATATATATATATATATATATATATATATATATATATATATATATATATATATATATATATATATATATATATATATATATAAGATAGAGGAAGAACACTGGAGAATGTTTTACAGGTGTTCTTTGGGACTTCTATCAACAATTGAAGTCCCAAAGAACACCTGTAAACATTCTCCAGTGTTCTTCCTCTATCTTATCAAGTTCAAGTGTCTTATTCTTTTTCTTTTTCCTAATTGGATTATAATTGGCTACTCTACTAATTGGATTAAAAGAGCTTGAAGACCCTGAGTTACCTAAATGAGTAAGAAATTCATATCTTCTGGCATTTCAACTTCTGCTCCTGCCTCCCCAACAGCTGGAGGGATGACGTTTAACCCAGATAATGTCGAAGCAAGATAAAGAACAAGTGGATTTAAAGATGATTATGCAAGGAATTCAAGAACTTAAAAACGAAATCAGATATCATTGAAAAGAAAATAGAAAATATTGAACAAAGAGCTGAGAATATTGAACAAAGAACAGAGAGTATTGAACAAAGAACGGAGAGTATTGAACAAAGAACGGAGAGTATTGAAAAAGAATTGGGAAGACCGATGAAAAATTGAAAATATTCAACAAATGATGGTGAAATATGATGAGAGACTCCAAAAAATTGAAGAGAAAGACAAACAAAGAGACGAGACAATTGGAAATATCGATAGCAGATTAACAATGGTTGAACAAGACAAAAGTGGGATGTTGAAGTGGGAGATGGAGTGGTCAGAATTCTATCTCAGATTTCAAAATATAGAGGAAGAAAAAGGACAAAATTTGGCTGCAATAATGATAGAAATCCTGGCTGGAGCTCTGGGAATAACAGAGGAAAAGATGATGGATGGAGTAGATGAGATATATCGAGTCTTCACAAGATATGCGATGAGGAACAATTTACCAAGAGAGGTTCACGTCAGATTTACAAAAAAAAACTATTAAAACACAAATATTACAAGTGGCAAGAGAGAAGATGTTGAAATATAAAGACAATGAGATTGTGGTCTTAAAACAAGTACCCAGAAAAGTGAGAGAGATTAGAAGAGAATATCGATTCCTGACTAAAATGTTATTGAAAAAAGAGGTGAATTACAGATGGCTGATTCCAGAAGTATTAATGTTTACATGGCAAGAACAGAGACACAGAATTGACTCAATTGAGAAAGCAGAAATATTCTACAATGAATTTTTCGAAAGAAGAGAAATTGAGACAGAAAAAGAGATTATCTCAACTGAACTTCAAGAGGACCAAATGGAGATGGGAAAAGAAGAAGGCGCAATAGGTGGACAAGTGGAGACCAAAGAACAATGTGAGGTAAGATCTACGAGAGCTGTTAGACCTAAATACAAAACATAATCATGGAGGAAAAAAAACTGATTTCCAGGAATATAAATGGACTGAACTCAGCTACCAAAAGAAGAAATTTTTTTCACAAATTAGAGAAGTTAAAATTTTATATAATTTGCTTACAAGAAGTACACATTAAAAACAACATGAACAATTACTGGCACGACCAAAATTAGGGAAAATATTTACTTCTCTGACTCACTGTAAGAAAAGAGGAGTGGTTTTATACATTAAAGAAACTATCCCAGCAAAACTGATTCATACTGATGAAGATGGAAGAGTATTAATGGTTGAAATAGTGGATAATAATACAAAAACACTCCTGGTTGCAATTTATGCCCCGAATGATAAACAAGAAGAATTTTATAAAAAATTACATATGAAAACAATGGGACTGGACTATATTAACATAGTTATGATAGGAGATTTCAATGGAATCGTAGACAATAAATTGGACTATACAGCAACAGCAACAAGACAAAATAGAAAGACTCTCCCTAAATCCTTTTTCAAAATGATAGATGAATTAAACTTAAAAGATATATGGAGAGAAAGAAATGCTAAAATTCAACAATATACTTTTTACTCAAATAGACATTTATCATGGTCCAGAATAGATATGATTTGGACCTCAACAGAATTAATATCTAATATTCAAGAAATAAATATTGAAACAAGTACATGGGCAGACCATAATCCAATGACAATTAAATGGAAAGGACAAAAAGAAGATCTAGATGGACATTAAATAATACTATTTTAAAGGAAAAAGACTTCACACAATGGATGGAGAAAGAATTGGCCTTCTTCTTTAGTGAAAATAAAAAAGAAGATACTTCAATACAGAATGTTTGGGATACAATGAAGGCATATGCGAGAGGATTAATAATAGACTATACAAAGAAAAAGAACATTAGGAAGAGGCAAACTGTCAAAGCTTTAGTAGAGGATCACAAAAACTGGAAAAAGAATTACAGAAAATGCCACAGAAAAAAGATATTAAACTTAAAATGGACATAATTAAACATAAAATGGGTCAGATAGAAAGAAGAACTGGCACAAAAAATCAGAAGTGCTAAACAGAACTATTTTGAAGATGCAAATAGGCCAGGTAGATGGTTAGCATACAAACTGAGAAAGGAGAAAGAATCAAGGAAAATATTACAGTTAATAGACGATCAAGGCCAAATGTGCTATGGTAATAAGGAGAAAAAGGCAATTATCCGAGACTTTTATGGACAACTATATAAACAAGAGGATATTGATGAGGAAAAAATTAAACAGTATTTACAAAATGCTAACCTACCTAAGATACCTAAAGAGACTGAAAAAATGTTAGAAAGTACTATAACAATGATGGAACTAACTTGAAGCACTTAACAGACAGAATAATGGAAAAGCACCAGGTCCAGATGGGCTTCCGGCAGAATTTTATAAAACACTACAAGAATCGTTGAGCATCCCATTGCTAGAAGTCATGAATGAAGTTATGTCAAATAAGAAGATACCTAAAACATGGTCAGAAGCTTACATTACACTTATTCCAAAAGAAGGGGCAATCCAGTACAAATCAAGAACTATAGACCTATTTCTTTATTGAATGCAGATTATAAAATCTTTGCTTCAATCTTGGCAGAAAGGTTTAAAAAATACTTAAATAATTTTATTCATCCTGATCAGAATGGATTTCTGCCAAAGAGACAAATCAAAGACAATATGAGAGTAATTCTGGACACTTTGAATATTATGAGGCACATCCCGAAAAACAAATGGCTTTGATATTCCTCGATGCCCAAAATGCATTTGATAATGTGAATTGGAGATTTATGTTACTACTACTGGAACAGATGGGTTTTGCCAGAAAATTTATTCAAGCAATAGAAGCTATATACTATAAGCAAGCGGCAAAAGTAATGATAGAGGGAGAACTTACAGACTCTATTAACATAAGAGAAGGCACAAGACAAGGATGTCCATTATCACATTTGCTATTTGTATTGACTTTGGAAGTGTTGAATAGAAATATTAGAGAGGACCAAAATATAAAAGGAATGAAAATCAAAAAGGAGGAATTTAAACTACAAGCCTTTGCGGATGATTTGGTTTTCATTCTGGAAGATCCTCTAGAGACAGCTTTAAAACTATTGGAAAAGATAGAGACGTACGGTTGGATGGCTGGTTTGAAAATAAATAAAGATAAAACAAAGATTCTGACAAAGAACATGTTATTAAGACAAAGAGAAGAACTGGCAGACCTATTAAAAATTCAAGTCACGAATAAGGTTAAGTATTTGGGGATACATTTGACATCAAGATGTACTACATTGAAAGAGAATAACTATATTAAACTCAAACAGCAGGTAGCACTTGATCTGAAGAAATGGGAAAACCTACAACTGTCATTAATAGGCAGAATTTCAACAATCAAGATGAATATTTTACCCAGAATTTTATATTTGTTCCAAACAATACCAATTAGGCTCGGCAAAGATTATTTTGAAGACTTAAATAAAATTGTGTTGAAGTATATATGGCAGGGCAAGAAAGCGAGAATAAAATTAAAACTTTTACAAGATGCTAGAACTAGAGGAGGATTTGGCCTTCCTAATTGGGAGTTGTATTATCAAGCTGCAAATTTGATGTGGGCTAAAGAATGGATAACATTAAGAAAGACTAGATTGTTGACACTAGAAGGACATGATTTATTACTGGGCTGGCATGCTTTTCTGTGGTATAAGGGAACTAAATTGCAGGGTTATTTTAGAAGGCATTATATACGGGAGTCTTTATGGTTAAACTGGGGAGAAAATTAAGAGACAATGTTATTTGAAAATTCCAGTTTGGTTATCAACTATTGAAGCATTTTCCTATCCTATAACATATAAGAAGGAACAAACAGTTAGATATGGGGAAATATTGGATGAAAAGGGTGAACTTAAAACAGGGGTGGGCAAACTTTTTGGCTCGGGGGCCACATTGACTTTTAAAATTTGACAGACGGGCCGCCACCTGGTGTCGAAATGCCTGTCATTACAAGTCAAAATCAAATGAATGCAATCATTCAATCATTCACATCAAACCTTAATTCTGTACCAATCTTCGGCGGGCCAGATTAAAAAGACCAACGGGCCGGATGTGGCCCACGGGCCGTAGTTTGCCCACCCCTGACTTAAAATGATGCAAAATCTAGAAGAACAAGGTATAAAGATGAATTGGTTTTCATATGTGCAAATACACTCAAGGTATGTTAAAGATTCTAAAACAGAGGGATTCTATGATAAATTGACTGACTTAGATAAGATTTTGACAGGTACTGATGAAAAAGTGATTAAAAAATTATATAGTTATTTACTGGAAATTAAACTAGAGGAAGAACAAGTTAAAGAAACTATGATTGCTTGGGGGAAGAATTTTGGATATGGGATTGATTTAGAGAAATGGCAAAAATTGTGGTCTCAAAATTATAAAATGACAATGTCAACAGCATATAAAGAAAATCTGTATAAGATGTTTTACAGGTGGCATTTTCCCCCGACAAGAATAGCAAGAATGTTCAAGAATAAATCTGAAAAAATGCTGGAAATGTCATCAGATACCTGGCTCATATTACCATATGTGGTGGACTTGTGAGGACGCTAGAAAATATTGGACTAAAATTCGATCATATGTTTGGAAAAATGACAAAGAAACATATAGATTTAAAACCAGAGATCTTTTATTGGGAATCTTACCTGATACATCTATAATAAAAATTTGAAATATTTGATTGTAAATGTATTAACAGTGGCTAGGATTGTATTTGCTAAAAATTGGAAGAGTGAAAAATACCATCACAGGAAGAAATTATTAAGAAAATATTGGAATGTGCTGAAATGAGTAGATTGACATTTGAAATTAGAGAACAAGAAGATAAACAATTCTATGAAATTTGGGACCTTTTCTATCAATGGCTAGATAATAAAATATAATAATAGAATATTTAGAACTTTAGGAAACAATGAATACATATTTCTTTTTTTTCTTTGATATTATCTTTATAAAATTTTATTAAGATAGACTTGGTATGACTTTATGATTTGCTATAAAATAAATTAAGTAAAGTATAGTTATCTCTAGTTAAAGTATGAATTAATAAAATTATAGTCAAATGATTGTTTAATAATGATATCAGAGCTATATAATTGTTGATTGATAATATGAGCTATTATGTAATATAACTACAATGGAGACTATGAAATGGATGCACAAAAAAAGTGGTAAACCAACTTGACACACTGTCTGTAAACTCATGAAGGAAAAGGATGATGTTTTTATGTTTTATGTGTTTTTGTTTGTTGTTAAAATTAATAAAACTGTTTAAAAAAAGGCCAGCTGTAGTTGAAATTGAGGTAGTTAGGGCGTGCGTGCCTAGTCTTGGGTGATGGTGGAGTGGTTGAGGTAGGGTTGTAGTTGAAGATTAAGCTGAGTTGTGGGTTGTGTGACTTACTTTTGATACAGTCAGCACGGTAGTCAATGTGCAGGTCCTCCTCTCCATTGTCTAGATATTTTTTGAGTTCTGTGTGGAATACATGGGAGCGGGCACATTGCTGTATGGTTAGGTCAGGGTGAGAATGGAGGTTCTTATGGTTGGTGTTGCTTTTGGCAAGTGAATTTATAGTATAAATACATTTACATTTGCTTGATTCATTTTTGCAAATGACCCTGCAGAAGCGTGGAGCCACAGAGCCGCCTCTGTTTTTTGAGCTCTTGACCAATGAAGAAATGTCAAGTATTTCATCAGGGGAAATGGTTGATGCTTGATAATCACTGATGATGTTTTGGACAGTTGTGATGTCATCATTGTCATTGATGTCCTCTAGACCAAATAAGATGGCATTTGGATGTTTCCATTTGCGCTCAACTGCTTCTCTGATGAGCATTGGGATATCATTATTTGACTGATTTATGTTTTTTTTGTGGATTGGGTTGTGGATTGGGTTGTGGTTGTTGGGTAGAGATGTGATTTGTAGCTATTGGATGTTCAGGTTTTTGCATTGTGTCTTTTTCTTCAAGGTTGGATAATCTTTCTTTTAAAGCATCCAGGGATGCTACTATGGTGTCAAGGGATGCTATTCATGTTTCTATGGTATCAACTCTTTCAAACAGATCCAGTTTGGGTCTGCATGATTTGCAGAGTTATGGAAACTCATTGGATGATTCTAGGTATTGAATCATTTGCTTGGGTAATCCCAAGCAGTCATGATGAGCATATTTGTTACATAGAGAACATTTGATGGAATTTTCATTATCCTTTAGAGTTTTATAGCATTTAAGGCATGTGCAGGAGTCTTGTGGTTAATTGGTGGGGATTACTTTCTCTTTAGGTTGTGATTTGGTATTGGATTTTTTTCTTGGCATGGTAGGTTTGTTAAGATGGTACGTTGATTAAATTACTTAATGAAACAATTTTGGGTAATCAGTATAGCCAATATCACACCAACAAATCAATTGCAATAATCTCTCTAGTCAAATAATTTTGCTAAGCAACAATTAGCCTAATCAATTAATTACACTAATTGCTAATCAATTAATTATACTAATCATTAATCACACTGTTAAATTAAATTCACTAAATCACTAATTTTACTAATTAATTAAATTACATGAATCTTGATCTTTTAAACTAATCAGTAATCACACCATTTGTACTAAACACTCTAATCACACTAATCAATTACAACAATAAATCAATTAAACCATTAATAAATTATTTAACAGAAATTGATTATCTAACCATTGATATAGGTAATGAGGTAGAAAAGTTGTAAGTTTTGAGGTAATGAATTAATCAGTGTTTGATTAAAGTAATGAGGTAATATTGAGAGTTTGCAAGGAAAGGGTTAATTGTTTTATTAGCAGCTGATATTTACTGGGTGGGAGGAATTTATTGCTCCGATGGCTGCTGCTATTGCACTGTAAACAATAGGCTGTAACAGGATGTTCGAAAGCACACTGGATTATTGAAAGAGAGCAAAACTCGCTGAATTAAAACACTTTAACTACAATCACTATGTCTCTGAATAAGATTGTTTTCCAATATTTCCCAAAGTTCTTCAAGATGAGTAGTATTAAAAATACAGTCCAGAAGTTTGGGTTAACCAATCCAATCTGTCCTTTACATTTAAAGTTACTTTAGCTGCAATATATATAGTTAGGAAGCTGGTTTCACCTCAAGCCAGGCAAACACCTGGGCACAAACAGATCCCCCTGATACTTCCAGCTCAAACACATCCCAACCAGGCACCCAGATGAAACCCAGCTTCCTAACTAATGATAGCCGTCCATTTACCCGAAGCCAAGCTGCACTAAAGGCCTCCAATAAAAAGCAACTACAATGCTGCCAGCCAATCAAGATACAAAAGAGCCAAAAAAACAGACAGAAGATATTAGAGACACCAATCAAGCAGAACACAGCAAACTCCGAGACCAATAAACACAGACCAAGACTCCCAACCAATCAGGATGAAGAAAAAACCATTCTGGCACAGCAATAGGCTGCCCCAAATTTAAATCTGAAACCACTGTAAAAGTCTGACTCACAGACGGACACAATTCAGAAGCCTGATGATGGCAGATGAGATTCTGCTGAAACGTTGCTACAACTTTAAAAGCACCACTACTATGGACGGGGAAAATACCGAACAAAGCTGAAGGCCATACATGTAAGTACCATGAAAACTTAAGAAAACAAATATCAAACCTCTACGGGAGGAATTAAAAGCCAGATCAAAACCTACGAGAAACTGGAAATTAAAAGAGCAGGAATACTATGTGACCTCCAATTCCTATGCAGCTGCAGAGACAACAATACCACACCAACCTGCTTCAAATTAACATTTCATCAAAGCACAGCAGCCACTAAACGTATCCTGAAAAGAACTGAAATGGCTCTACTAAGGAACGAGCTCCACAGTAAGAGATTCCAATTAGATCAGTTAAACAAAGATTTGCTAGCACTACACCTGGAATTGAGCAGCAAAATCCACCTCTACTTTGGGACAAGATAAAACAACTCACAACTTGGAGATCAGAATCTGCAAGCACTTACAAACAGGAAAAACTCTTGAAAAAATTAAAGAAATTAGAACATGACAAGAAAACCCCAACAACTCACAACAACACCTGAAACAATTAGTTGTACAATGTTTCCAACAGGGAACTCACCAAAACAGAAACAGAAGTCCTAACCAAAGGATTCAACTATGCTATAGCACCCCAAAAAATCCCCACAGAATCCATCATATGTGCAGTAGAATCCAGCCTAACTAAATTAAATACAGATGAAGCTGATAAAATAAGACACCAAGTTACCAACATCCTATGCACAAGCAAACCACCCAAAAGCAACTTGCAGCAAAATGAAATTAAAGCGCTACAAACCCTGAAAAGAGACAGCAGCATAATCATCCTCCCAGCAGATAAAGGGAATGCCACTGTAGTAATGGACAGAAAAGACTATGAAACAAAATTGACAGACCTACTCCAAGACTCCACATACAAACCGATAAACACAGACCCAACCACATATCTGGAAAAATTAACCAAGAAGAAAATTATAACCAGCCACATAAGCAAAGAGATCCAACACACGATCATACCCAGAGAGAAATCTTCCAGATGCCCCAAACTATACGGCCTCCCAAAATACACAAAGAAGGCATACCTCTCAGACCCATAGTCAGCTCCAGAGGAGCACCACTACAAAACCTAGCTAAACACCTATCAAAAGAGCTACAGCCCCATGCTGAAACAGCAGCTTCTCATGTAAAAACTCGTACCACTTCTTGGAAATGATCAAAGATCTACACGTGGAGCAAGAAGATCTGCTTGTAAGTTTTGACGTGGTTTCACTGATTCACTCAAGTCCCGATAAAAGAGACCCTTGAAATCATCAAAAATAAATACCAACCAGCTAAACACCTCATGGAACTAACAGAACACTGCTTAACCAACACATATTTCATATACAAAGGACAAAGATACAAACAAATAGAAGGAGCTCCCATGGGATCACCACTGTCACCTGTCATTGCAAACCTGTTCATGGAAGAATTCGAATCCAGAGCCCTGGCCAATGCCATCCTCAAACCCAAACTATGGTTAAGATACATCGATGACACATTAGTGATTTGGCCCCATGGACAAGAAAACCTAAACAATTTCCTAACACACCTAAACAGCGCACACCCCAAAATCAAGTTCACCATGGAAACAGAAACAAACAAATAACTACCATTCCTAGATGTACTAATCTACAAAAAAACAGATGGCACACTAGGACACACCATATACCAGAAGAAAACACACACCAACCGCTACCTCAACGCCCAATCCCACCACCACCCAGCACAGATAAACTCCGTGGCCAAAACACTAATTGCTAGAACCAAATGCCTGGCAGACAAGACACACATAAAGACTGAACTATGCACCCTGACTAAAGTACTAACAGCCATCGGCTTCCACAAAAGCAAAATCACCGGCTTGATCCACAAAAACACACTGAGACGTAATGGAGACCTAGAAGATGAACAGACCTATGGAACAGCTGTCCTGCCCTACATAAGAGGTACTACAGACAAAATTAGTAAGATACTACACAGACATCACATCAAGACTGCCTTCAAAACAGACAGAAAAATAGCAGCCATCCTTAGAAACCCCAAAGATAAAATTGACCTGGAAAACTAAGGCATATACGAAGTCCCCTGTGCATCATGCCCGCCACATACATTGGACAGACCAATAGAAGAATAAGTACTCGCCTGGATGAACACAAAAATGCAGTAAAAAAGCTGGAATACACTTCCTCACTAGTCCAACACATGAAAGCCACAGGTCATAGCATCAACTTCAATAGCACCAAAACCCTAGCCACTATAGAAAACCCCAGCCACAGAATTATCAGAGAAGCCATAGAGATTGAAAAAGACCTGAAAGCATGAATAGAAGAGATGATTCACAGATGAACACAATACAGAAGCCTGATGATGGCAGATGAGATTCTGCCGAAACGTTGCTACAACTTTAAAAGCACAACTATAATGGCGTGGAAAAATACCGAACAAAGCTGAATAACATACATGTAAGTACCATGAAAACTTAAGAAAACACACACACACACACACACACACACACACACATGTGTGTGTGTGTGTTTTCTTAAATATGTATGTATATTTATATATGAAATCAATTCATATAAGCTAATAGATTTGTGCACTTACCTGGTCTATAAAATTGACATATTCTAATTTTTAAAAGTTTAGTTCATGTGTAATTTTATTTAAAAATATTTTTCCAACCTCGCCCCAAATTATAGCCAATATTAATACTTCCTCAAACAGAATTCAAATCATGAATGTTTTAAAGTCATAATTTTAATATGTTTTAGATAGTCCCATAGGTTTTTGTTATTTTATAACGATAGAGATTGAAAAAAGACCAGAAAGCATGAATAGAAGAGATGATTCCACCAGGCTGTCAATCATTTGGAAGCCTGCACTCACAAACAAAAAAATCTCCACACCTCAAGCCAGGCAAACACCTGGGCACAAACAGATCCCCCTGATACTTCCAGCTCAAACACATCCCAACCAGGCACCCAGATGAAACCCAGCTTCCTAACTAATGATAGCCATCCATTTACCCGAGCCAAGCTGCACTAAAGGCCTCCAATAAAGCAACACAATGCTGCCAGCCAATCAAGATACAAAAAGAGCCAAAAAACAGACAGAAGATATTAGAGACACCAATCAAGCAGAACACAGCAAACTCCGAGACCAATAAACACAGACCAAGACTCCCAACCAATCAGGATGAAGAAAAAACCATTCTGGCACAGCAATAGGCTGCCCCAAATTTAAATCTGAAACCACTGTAAAAGTCTGACTCACAGACGGACACAATTCAGAAGCCTGATGATGGCAGATGACTAAGCACGCTTTTACAAGGTCTTTCCTTTCTTTTTCACTTCAGTGTCAGCTGCCTTCCCGGCTTTGATTCAGCCAACCTGGCAGTTTTCTTTTTAGTTCAGATGGAGGGGTTTTCTTCAGGTCAGTCGATGAGACTACCACCGAAGCATCCCTCTGCTTTACCACCTGTCCAGGGTGAATTTCAGCTCCTAAGAGCCTCAGGGCTTGAAGAAATCAGCAGGGCTTCACGGAGCTACTGCTCATCTGCACCACTTTGTTGCTTCGCCAGATGTAGAAAGTAGAAAGACATGTCTTGTTCCTCTTTTGGATATAGTGGCATTGTATGTTTTTTTATTATTATTATTAAAGACATGCTAGAAATATAATTTTATACCTATTTGAATTATTTATTCTATTTCAGACTGAAAATTTCTGATAATTTTATTTGGAGGTCCCTGGCAACCCTATTGCCAATTAATTCTGTAAGCATTTTAGTTACTGGAAAAGCCATTTGGTTTTGCCTAAACATGGTAAAATGGGAAATAAATCACCTCTTGAATTTATCAGTTCTTCAGATATACGAGTAGCGTTTGATCTTCCAAAATTATTTCCAGTATTAGAATGTTTTTGAGTTGCTTTTAATAAAGAATTAAAGGTGGATATTAGTTATTTGTGAGAACTCTGGGTAAAGAGCTAGTGTACAAATCCAGAGCTAAAGGCTTTAAAAATAATGAGTGTATTTCTAATTTGTGCTATCAAGTCACTGTCAATACTCAGTAACCACATAGATCGATTGTCCACATGATGATTTGCCTTTAACCTGAACTTTCAGATCTTGTAGTGGTAACATAGATTGGGCAACCATTTGACTGAAATGGTATAGGGCCGTGATTGCGAACTTATGGCATGCGTGCCAGAGGTGGAACACAGAGCCCCCAGCTCAGGTTTTCCATGCATGCCCCTGCACACCTCCCACTGGCCAGCTGGTCTTTGGGTCTCTGCCACATATGTGCAGGGAGTTGCCATTTGATTGACCATTCTGATACATAGTCACGGTAGTAGTATTGTCTGTGGTGTTGAATAGTTTTACATCATCAGCAAAGAGAACGCAGTTGCTCTTAATATGATCACAGAGGTCATTTATGTAGAGTATGAAGAAAGTTGGTCCTAAAACACTGCCTTGGGGGACACCATTGTTGACAGGTACGGAATTTGATAGGATGCTCCCAATTTTGACCATTTGTTGTCTGTTTGACAGGAATGCTTCTATCCAGTTATGCAGTTGTCCAGAGATACCATAAGATTTTAGTTTTAGAAGTAGTTTGTCATGTACCACTGAATCAAATGCTTTACCAAAGCATTCTATAGAAGCTTTTTGGATTAAAAAAAGAATGCACTAGAATTTCCCACTGACCAACATATGAAAAAATCATTTAGCATTAGATTGTATTCAACTGCATATTCCTTAACCCCTTTGACATCTGTCCACTCTATAAGAAAACATGTGTAGTTATTATAACTAAATGACAGGATATGTAGGGTTATCCAATGGGGAATTAGAAAAGTGGTTAATGATATTTACTAACTATTTCTACTCATATCCTAAACTTTTATTCTTAGTTAATCAGAATGCAAATTGCAAATTCAAGTAAGAAAACCATAACCCTGAAGTCATTAACACAATACCACATTAGCTGATAATCAATAGATAGCTGGGAAGATTCTTATGCTCATCATATGGCCTAGATACAGAATCAGAAATCCTTTTGTTTCTGAATGTAAATATTAGTAAAATCAGTACTTCCTGTGTGGTTTCATTAGCGGAATAATTATCAGACATAGTTGAATTTAACTTCTGTGGCATACCTTGTTAAACCTCCTTGGCCACACAATTGATTTCTCAGAAGAAGAGAATATTTCTCTCTTGGAATTCATGGGATCTACGCCTCCAACTCTGACTCCAGGAAAGACCAGTTTGGGAAATTAATTCAATTTAAAATGTCAAATCCAACTTCTAACTCACCATTTTGATTGAAGGAAATCATATCTCCTGCATCATTGTTAAAGGAGATTCTTCTCACAATGTGGTTGAGCTAAGTTGAAAACATTTTTTAAAAAAAATCCAGATAAATATACCAAGCAGTACAAAAAAATAATGTAATTTTTCTTTGAGGAAGACAGGTAATAAATCATTTCAAAGCTTCAAGAAGAATATCAGTGTACACTAGTTGACAAAGTATATCATAAATAAATTAATGCTATTGAGTTATTATTTTTAAACACAGTGAGAACTATCGTTATAAAATAACAAAAACCTATGGGACTATCTAAAACATATTAAAATTATGACTTTAAAACATTCATGATTTGAATTCTGTTTGAGGAAGTATTAATATTGGCTATTATTTGGGGTGAGGTTGGAAAAATATTTTTAAATAAAATTACACATGAACTAAACTTTTAAAAATTAGAATATGTCAATTTTATAGACCAGGTAAGTGCACAAATCTATTAGCTTATATGAATTGATTTCATATATAAATATACATACATATTTAAGAAAACACACACACACACACACACATGTGTGTGTGTGTGTGTGTGTGTGTGTTTTCTTAAGTTTTCGCGGGTACTTACATGTATGTTATTCAGCTTTGTTCGGGTATTTTTCCACGTCATTATAGTTGTGCTTTTAAAGTTGTAGCAACGTTTCGGCAGAATCTCATCTGCCATCATCAGGCTTCTGTATTGTGTTCATCTGTGAATCATCTCTTCTATTCATGCTTTCAGGTCTTTTTTCAATCTCTATGGCTTCTCTGATAATTCTGTGGCTGGGGTTTTCTATAGTGGCTAGGGTTTTGGTGCTATTGAAGTTGATGCTATGACCTGTGGCTTTCATGTGTTGGACTAGTGAGGAAGTGTATTCCAGCTTTTTACTGCATTTTTGTGTTCATCCAGGCGAGTACTTATTCTTCTATTGGTCTGTCCAATGTATGTGGCGGGCATGATGCACAGGGGACTTCGTATATGCCTTAGTTTTCCAGGTCAATTTTATCTTTGGGGTTTCTAAGGATGGCTGCTATTTTTCTGTCTGTTTTGAAGGCAGTCTTGATGTGATGTCTGTGTAGTATCTTACTAATTTTGTCTGTAGTACCTCTTATGTAGGGCAGGACAGCTGTTCCATAGGTCTGTTCATCTTCTAGGTCTCCATTACGTCTCAGTGTGTTTTTGTGGATCAAGCCGGTGATTTTGCTTTTGTGGAAGCCGTTGGCTGTCAGTACTTTAGTCAGGGTGCATAGTTCAGTCTTTATGTGTGTCTTGTCTGCCAGGCATTTGGTTCTAGCAATTAGTGTTTTGGCCACGGAGTTTATCTGTGCTGGGTGGTGGTGGGATTGGGCGTTGAGGTAGCAGTTGGTGTGTGTTTTCTTCTGGTATATGGTGTGTCCTAGTGTGTCATCTGTTTTTTTGTAGATTAGTACATCTAGGAATGGTAGTTGTTTGTTTGTTTCCATTTCCATGGTGAACTTGATTTTGGGGTGTGTGCTGTTTAGGTGTGTTAGGAAATTGTTTAGGTTTTCTTTTCCATGGGGCCAAATCACAAATGTGTTATCGATGTATCTTAACCATAGTTTGGGTTTGTGGGTGGCATTAGCCAGGGCTCTGGATTCGAATTCTTCCATGAATAGGTTTGCAATGATGGGTGACAGTGGTAATCCCTTAGGGGCTCCTCCAATTTGCTTGTATATGTCTTTGTCCTTTGTGTATGAAATATGTGTTGGTTAAGCAGTGTTCTGTTAGTTCCATGAGGTGTTTAGCTGGTTGGTACTTATTTTTGATGATTTCAAGAGTTTCTTTTATCGGGACTTGAGTGAATAGTGAAACCACGTTGAAACTTACAAGCAGATCTGCTTTTTCCACATGTAGATCTTTGATCATTTCCTAGAAGTGGTACGAGTTTTGTACATGTGAAGCTGCTCTTTCAGCATGGGGCTGTAGCTGTTTTGCTAAGTGTTTAGCTAGGTTTTGTAGTGGTGCTCCTCTGGAGCTGACTATGGGTCTGAGAGGTATGGCTTCTTTGTGTATTTTTGGGAGGCCGTATAGTTTGGGGCATCTGGAAGATTTTTCTCTTGAGATGATCGTCTGTTGGATCTCTTTGCTCATGTGGCTGGTTATAATTTTCTTCTTGGTTAATTTTTCCAGATATGTGGTTGGGTCCGTGTTTATGAGTTTGTATGTGGAGTCTTGGAGTAGGTCTGTCAATTTTGTTTCGTAGTCTTTTCTATCCATTACTACTGTGGCATTCCCTTTGTCTGCTGGAAGTATGGTTATGCTGCTATCTTTTTAGTTCTTCTTTGTGCAAGTTGCTTTTGGGTGGTTTGCTTGTGCATAGGATGTTAGTAACTTGGTGTCTTATTTTATCAGCTTCATCTGTATTTAATTTAGTTAGGCTGGATTCTACTGCACATATGTGTGATTCTGTGGAGATTTTTTTGGGTGCTATAGCATAATTGAATCCTTTGGTTAGGACATCTTTTTCTGTTTTGGTGAGTTCTCTGTTGGAAACGTTATATACTAATTGTTTCAGGTGTTGTGAGTTGTTGGGGGCTTTCTTGTCATGTTCTAATTTTTTTAGTTTCTTCAAGAGTTTCTCATTTTTGTAAGTGGTTTCAGTTTCAGCTCTCCAAGTTGCAAGTTGTTTTATCTTGTCCCAAAGTAGAGGGTGGATTTTGCTGCTCAATTCCAAGTGTAGTGCTAGCAAATCTTTGTTTAACTGATCCAATTGGAATCCCTTTCTGTGGAGCTCGTTCCTGAGTAGAGCCATTTCAGTTCTTTTCAGGATACGTTTAGTAACAGCTGTGCTGTAATGAAATGTTAATTTGAAGCAGGTTGGTGTTGCATTTTATCTCTGCAGCTGCGTAGGAATTTGAGGTCACATAGTATTCCTGCTCTTTTAACTTCTAGCTTCTCATAGGTTTTGGTCTGGCTGTTTATTTCCTCCCCGTAGAGGTCTGATATTTGTTTCCTTAAGTTTTCATGGGTACATACATGTATGTTATTCAGCTTTGTTTGGGTATTATCCCATGTCATTATAGTTGTGCTTTTAAAGTTGTAGCAACGTTTCGGCAGAATCTCATCTGCCATCATCAGGCTTCTGTATTGTGTTCATCTGTGAGTCAGACTTTTACAGTTGTTTCAGTTTTAAATTTGGGGCTAGCCTACTGCTGTGCCAGAATGTTTTTTTCTTCATCCTGATTGGTTGGGAGTCTTGGTCTGTGTTTCTTGGTCTTGGAGTTTGCTTTGTTCTGCTTGGTTGGTGTTTCTAATATCTTCTGTCTGTTTTTTGGCTCTTTTTGTATCTTGATTGGCTGGCAACATTGTGTTACTTTATTGGAGGCCTTTAGTGCAGCTTGGCTCCGGGTAAATGGACGGCTATCATTTGTTATGAAGCTAGGTTTCATCTGGGTGCCTGGTTGGGGTGTGTTTGAGCTGGAGGTATCAGGGGGGATCTGTTTGCCTGGCTAGTAGTGTGGAGATTCTCTTCCCTGGTCCAACACTTCAAAGCCACAGGACATGAAATTGACTTTAAAAATAGCAGAACTATCGTCAAAACCGAACACTTCAACAACAGAATAATCAGAGAAGCCATAGAGATAGAAAAACACCCACACAGCATGAATAAATGAGATGATACCTCCCACCTACCAGCCATTTGGAAACCCGGCCTCATTAACAAACAAGTACCTAACATGAAGAATGACACTTGACCCACACCCACAAGGGCCACACAAGATGCTACCAGCACACTTCCATGTAGAAAGCAGACTCACACCCACACAGAAGATGAGACACGACCCCAGACCAGAAGCTGTACCACAGCTGCATCACTACCCCCTTCAAACCCCTCCAACCCATACATGAAGAGAACTGATGCCCACCATGAAGATGTGGCACAACCACGAACGCGAAGCCAAACAAAAGGATCACAGCTCACCAGCTCAAATCCCCCGGCAACTAAGACTAACCTGAGCACAACCAAGCCCCCACCTGAACAGAACACACCCCCAGCCAATCAGAACACAGCCAACCCCCCATCCAATCAGAACACAGCCAAACCCCAACCAATGAGAACACTACCCCAGCCAATCAGAACACAGCCAAGCCCCCACCCAATCAAGTCAGACCCCCACTAGCAGTTAAAAGGAAGAAGCAGCTGCAAGCTCACATTACTCCGAGAAGCACAAAGCCGAAGACACAAGCCTGAAGATGATGAATGAGACTTCATCTAAACGTCGCCTAGATACTTCTAATTTTACGTGGGAGAAAACCCGAATAAGCAAAGATCCATATATATATATACATACATACATATACATATACATATACATATACATGTATGGGATTCAGCTTTGTTCGGGTATTTTCCCACGTCATTGTAGTTGTGCTTTAAAGTTGTAGCAACGTTTCAGCAGAATCTCATCTGCCATCATCAGGCTTCTGTATAGTGTTCATCTGTGAGTCAGACTTTTATAGTGGTTTCAGATTTAAATTTGGGGCTAGCCTATTGCTGTGCCAGAATGGTTTTTTCTTCATCCTGATTGGTTGGGAGTCTTGGTCTGTGTTTATTGGTCTTGGAGTTTGCTGTGTTCTGCTTGATTGGTGTTTCTAATATTTTTTGTCTGTTTTGTGGCTCTTTTTGTATCTTGATTGGCTGGCAACATTGTGTTCCTTTATTGGAGGCCTTTAGTGCAGCTTGGCTCCGGGTAAATGGACAGCTATCATTTGTTAGGAAGCTAGGTTTCATCTGGGTGCCTGGTTGGGGTGTGTTTGAGCTGGAGGTATCAGGGGGGATCTGTTTGTGCCCAGGTGTTTGCCTGGCTAGTGGTGTGGAGATTTTTTTGTTTGTGAGTGCAGGCTTCCAAATGACTGACAGTCTAGTGGAATCATCTCTTCTATTCATGCTTTCTGGTCTTGTTTCAATCTCTATGGCTTCTCTGATGATTCTATGGCTGGGGTTTTCTATAGTGGCTAGGGTTTTGGTGCTATTGAAGTTGATGCTATGACCTGTGGCTTCCATGTGTTGGACTAGTGAGAAAGTGTGTTCCAGCTTTTTTACTGCATTGTTGTGTTCATCCAGGTGGGTACTTATTCTTCCATTGGTCTGTCCAATGTATGTGGCCGGGCATGATGCACAGGGGATTTCGTATATGCCTTGCTTTTCCAGGTCAATTTTATCTTTGGGGTTTCTAAGGATGGCTGCTATTTTTCTGTCTGTTTTGAAGGCAGTCTTGATGTGATGCCTGTGTAGTATCTTACTGACCAATAAACACAGACCAAGACTCCCAACCAACCAGAATGAAGAAAAAACCATTCTGGCACAGCAGTAGGCCAGACCCAAATTTAAAACTGAAACAACTGTAAAAGTCTGACTCACAGACGAACACAATACAGAAGCCTGATGATGGCAGATGAGATTCTGCCGAAATGTTGCTACAACTTTAAAAGCACAACTATAATGACGTGGGAACATACCCGAACAAAGCTGAATACCATATATATATTAAGAAAACATATATTTGTTTTCTTAAGTTTTTGCGGGTATTTATATGTCATGGTATTCAGCTTTGCTCAGGTATTTTCCATGTCATTATAGTTGTGCTGTGTAACAACAGTTTAGACAAATCTCATCTGCCATATCAGGCTTCTGTATAGTGTTCGTTTGTTTATAGTGTTCACTAAAATATGAGCCACAAACAAACACTATACAGAAGCCTGATGATGGCAGATGAGATTCTGCTGAAATGTTGCTACAACTTTAAAAGCACAACTATAATGACATGGGAAAATACCCGAGCAAAGCTGAATACCAAACACATATATACATATATGCACACAGACACATATACGTATGTATAAATGGATTTCTCAAAAGTATATTACTTTATATACTCTTACTCATATTAATATGAAGTAGATAAATTTAATTTGCGCACGCGCACATGCGCACACACACACACTGATGTAAATCTGAGAAAGCTTTTGAATTTTATTGGTTTAGGACTTTACCTTCCAGAATTGTTTTTCTATTATGTTCAGTTTGACTTCATGGTTTTCTGCTCTGAACATGAATGTAGATGACAGCATGGCATGCAAAGCATGTGCTACCACATGGACTGCATTGTAGATGCCGTAGCTGTGGCCAGTCATGTCCATTTCAAACACAGATGTCGGAAGAGTCTCTAGTTTCTCCTTTCCAGTGCATATGACTTCTTCATCATCATCATTTATCACAGAGTTGGAGAATGAACATTCAAATGCATTTTTCCAGAGGAGCTTCATAAAAGTATCCTTTTTGTCAAAGTCAGTGTTTCTCATCTGAACCAATTCTCGGAATCCGAGCACTTTGCTTGAATGAATTGGAAAAGTGAGGGCCCCGTGAATAAAGTCGATATCCTCATTTCTTATGAAGGGAAGTGAAATGAAATCTATTTGTGCCATCATAACCCAGATTTTAACTTTTTTCCATAGCTCTATTTCCTGCAATCTGGAAATAATGGGGAATGTTCTGAAGAGAATCATGTCATCAATTTCCCCATGGATTATTACTACATTACTGGTGCTTCTCCTTATATGTTTTAATTCCATCTTCCATAAAATCAACAATGCTATTTGAATATGTTGTTGTTGGAATTCCTTCAATGAAATCAAAGCAAATGCCTCTTTGGGTAAACATGGCAACTACATCATGTATAAAACTCTCACTATTCTCATTCTTTGAAGAAAGTATACTAATCCATGTCCATTTAAAGTGCAGTAGCAATTGGAGAATTCCTTTGTACTGATAGTTGATATTTGGGAACATCTGTTGATATAAAACAGCTTCCCTTTTTCCTATTCTCTCTGGAGCATAACTATATATGATCTAAACACATAGAAATAATGGGTTGGGAGGATGCATACTCAATTTCATATTTTTTGAAGTGAAATAAGAATATAAATTAAACTCAAATTCTAATTTCAGAGTTTGAATCCAGCCATACTTTATGCAGGAATTTAGGGCATGTTAATGGACCAGAATGTTCCCACATTCTTTCTAAGCTTTGATGGTTTGGAATACACTTGTATTCACCTATAAAACAAATGTTTTACTAGACTTCTAGTTTGTTTTTGCATTGGGAAATCTTCTGTACAGTAGTGCATTAGGCAAAAAAAATGAATCAACAAAACTAATCTGCTAGATAGTTTGCCCTAGGCAATCTATTGAATTGTCCAATATGGATTTCATGGAAGTGATTTTTTTTTTTTTTGCATCATATAAATAAGTCAGAACATATATTGTGAATAACATGGAGAGTTAAAAAAAGGAAACAAATTGATCCTCAAAAGAGATTGGGTAGAAATGATCAGATATAAATATCCCATTTTGGACACATTATATAAAGACCTCGATTTCTGGAGAAGACTCTAATGCTGGGTAACATTTCTGGAGAAGACTCTAATGCTGGGTAAGAGAAAAATAGGATGACCAGCAGTAAGTAGAATAGATTCTGTCATTGTGGCAATGGGTATATCAGTGGAAGTCTGAAAGGACCAAGTTAGGGATACATTGCCATATCTATCTATGTAGTCACTAAGATTCAATACTAAATGACAAATAATCAATCATAATTAATAGATTATTTAGTTATTAATAGATATGGATGTATCCACAGTCCTCTTTGACATCTGAGGTTAGTACTGAACTGCTTTCCAAAATTATTGTAGACATGAAATAAACACAACACTAAAATATGAGCCAGCAGTGTGTGGCAACATCAAAAAAATGCAACCCTAGGTTGCATTAATAAGGATAGAATCAAGATCATATGAAGTATCAGTACCAACTTATCAAGTTTTACTAAGACCACACTTAGAATATTGCATCCAGTTTTGCTTACTATATTTTTAAAAAAGATGTAGAGACTCTAGAAAGAGTGCAAAAAAGAGAAACAAAGATGATTTGGGGGCTGGACGCTAAAACATATGAAGAACGGTTACAAGAATTTGGGTTGTCTAGTCTAGTGAAAAGAAGGACTAGAAGTGACAAGATAACAGCATTCCAATATTTAAGGGGCAGCAACAAAGAAGAGGGGATTGATCTATTTTCCAAAGCATCAGAAGACAAGACAAGAAACAATTGATGGAAACTAATCAAGGAGAGAAGCAACCTGGAACTAAGGAGAAATTTCCTTAGAAATTTGTGAAAACAATCAGTGGAATTTCTTGCCTTCAGAAGATGTGGGGGGTCCATCACTGGAGGCTTTTCAAAAAAGACTGGACAGCCACTTGTGTGGAATGGTACAGAATTTCTTGATTGAGCAGTGAGTTGGATTAGAAATTGGAAGCCTACAAAACAGTTTGATTGCAAGGCCACCAACTCCCTATACATTCTGAATTTCAACAGCAACCATCCATGTCACACAAAAAGAGTTGCATCAGAAAACTATACAGCAGGTCTCATGATTTATTTTTTCCTTTCTCTCCCCACTTTGTTGCACAAACATCTTGTAACTAATGATTGTGGATACCCATTCTGCCTGAATTGTTCATGTAGGTACCTGCTCTCCAACTGTTTGGCTTGCTGGGTGCTGCAATGGGTACTGACCCTGCTGTATAGTGTTGTATTATGCTACACCTTGCCATATATTAAAAAAAATACATTTTGGAAGCAGTAGAACACAGCTTCAGATATCTGCAAGTGGGCACTACACACAATCCAGAAGCTACCATACCAGGATAAATTATGCACTGTAAAGATTGCTTGGAGGTGGGAGATACTTCCAGTATAATCTACCATATCCCCTGCATGGATTGCCCCTGTGATTATGTAATGTCGCGTTGAGCGACCGGTCTGTTGTTTCGATCTTCTGGTTGATTGCTGAATTCCTCTCAGAACGGGACACTCGCAAGAGTGAGATACAGAGAAGCCCTCGCAAGGGCGAAGTTTGGCAAAAGCAGAAACCTATCCAGGGTGAGTTTAAAAGTGATTGCAAAAGCGAAAAGAAAAAAGAACACAAGACGAAGATTTCTTTAGGTGAGGCAGCACATCGCCTGGGGCAGATGGAATTGTCCCGGCTGAGCCTGAGACAGATGGATTGTTCAGGCTGCCAGCTTGCTCTACGCTGTCCTCTTTTATTGTGCTGAATAAAAGAAGGGGGTGCAGGGGGATAGCAGGAAGACAAAGAAGTTACAAACTTTATCTTTGAGTCCAGGCTACGTGATACAAGTAACAAACTTTGTGACTGATAAACATGTCTTTACTGAATACACATCTTTTATCTGACACAGACCTCAGTGAAACTAATCTTATCAACTTTAGCTTCTTCCTGTCAGTTCTTTTCCTGTCAGCTTAGTGAACTTTGCTCTGAGAGGTATACGTGCTGAGCAGGATTTGTCTTATGGAAAAATACTGAGACAGAATAGCCACAATTCCTCCTTTTCTTTATTTTTGTGCTCAAGATTCTAGGTAGAGTCCTTTCTCCTCTTGAGTAATCCCACAAGGTGGCAACAAACCCTTCGGTTTGTTGATGCCTTGCAGAACCAACTCATACGAGGAAAAGTCCTCATCCCCCAAATCATGGCTTGGCATAGTAAACAAAACTTCTTTGGGAGAAAAGGAGTTATTAGTGTCTATTTCTTCCTCTGACTCTTGGTCAGAGTACCATTCCAGCAAAGGTTTTTTGACAAGGTCTTTTGATTCAATGATAGATGTGAGAAAGCTAACTGTTTTTTGAGTATTGTTAACTTCATTGTCAAGTGTTTTCAAACTATCAGTTTTAGATGAATCATTAAGTGTAGTTGCTAACAATGTGTAAGATGAATTAACCAACTTGTACTAATGGATTCACCTGAATATTGTGTTTTTGTAGAAAGGTTGATTTCAAATTAGGATTGGGACCAACATCATAAGTGGACATGGATATCGAGAGACGAATTGTAAAAATATTCCCTTCATCTCCTTGACCATCCCACTGACGTCCTCCCCAAGTGAACCCAACCATCCATTGTTTTTTTGCAAGTGTCTTTCCTTGTGCAGTAAAAGTGATTATGAGTGGATTTATTCTCTGTCCACAACAAGGCCATTGAGAGCAGGGAAGATGTGCTTGAGCACGGGTAATATGAATATAGTCATTTTTGGTAGGTGCTTCCCACCAGATATGACCTGTGGATACACAACTCCATTTTTTACAATATCTGTCAACTACCCCACCGCAGGCAGAACGAGAAGTACCAGTACTATGAGCAGGACAAAAATATAGTCTAAAGTTGTCAGCAGGTGCTGGAGAACAGGAGCCTTCCTTGTCCCATGTATCAGCTTGCAATTTTTTGTCTGCAAATTTTTCTACTCCTGTTCCCATTTCAGCAAAATCCATGAAAAGCTGAGGAAACCATGGCCATCGAGTATAGTTAGTGGTGGTGTTTAAAATTTTTCCTTGAAAATCAAGGATAGTCCAGGTGTAAGTTTGAGGTTGATGTTCATTTGTAGAAGATGATTGTATACTTCGAGGAATGCAATGATAGCCAAATCTTGGAACAGCATGAGATGCAGACTGCTTAGAGATGGAGTTGTCAGCGATGAAGGCAGGATACCCAAGATGGCGAGCTCGAATGAGAGCTTTAGTCTTGCGATGGATGTCATCATGGATGAGGTAGCATCTTCGCACGACAGGTGGTTTGTAGCGATCAGGAACCCAGGAAGATGAATGATGCAATATGCATTTGGTGACATCACAGGGTGGAAAGCAGCAGCGAAGATGCCATCGTAGTTTATCTCCAGGAAAAGTTGTCTCAGAATTAGCTTGAGATGGCAATGTAAGTAAAGCAGAGGATAGTGGAGGAGATGCCACTGAAGGAGTGGAAAGCAATAGAACAGTGTGATTAAAATAAGTGTGATTGTGAAAAAATCCTAAGCAAGAATAAGTGAGTGGAGTAACATGTATAGTTAAAAATATTAAACAAGGAGAATAGTAATAGTAAATAGTTATGTCAGAAGTAGGAGAAAGAAAACTACCATTGTGTTGGAAAACATAATTACATGCAGAAAGAAGATTATCTTTAAAGATAAAGGTAACAGTGTCAGCAAGGAAAGCAAAAATAGCATCAGGAGATGCCTTAAATTGAGAAAAGACAGGAAGTATTGATATCAGAAGAAAGATTAGAGTTAGAGTCAGGTTTGCCATGGTAAGGTCTGACACAGCGAGCAGGAACCCAAAGCACTCGATCAGGAAGTTGGACAGCTGCGTAACCTTTTCCCCAGGTAATGAGCTGTGCAGGACCTTTCCACGCAGGATCTGGAAGCTGTCTGAAATAAACAAGAGGACGGGAAGAGGGAACTACTGGCTTGGTGAAATCGCGAGAAGCCGCTGTGGAGGGAGGAGAGCCAGTAAGATTGAGAAAGTTAAGAGTGTACAGACAAACATTTAAGATATTTTGCAACGTTGGGAGGTTCGGGGGGCCTGAGCCTTTTTTCCCCAAATGCCGATCAAGGGCTTGTTTCAAAGTTAAGTGTGTTCTCTCCACAATCGCTTGCCCCTGGCTGTTAAAGGGTAAGCCAAACTTATGTGTGATGGCCCACTTATGACAAAACTCAGCAAAGGGAGAACTGACATAAGCAGGACCATTATCTGTTTTGAGAATTTTTGGACATCCCAACGTTACGAATGATCGAATACAGTGATTAATAACATTTTTAGTAGCCTCTCCTCTTTGCAATGTTGCTATAATAAACCCTGAATAAGTATCTACTGATACATGAATGTATTTCCAGGGAGCAAAGGGAGGATAATGAGTTACATCCATTTGCCATGTATCACAGGCTTGAGTACCCCTAGGATTAACGCCTTCAGGGATACCTTTGGCCTGCAAGCTACATGTTGGACATTGTTGAATTATTGCTGTGGCTTCTTGATATGTAATTCCAAATTGTCGCACCAGGGCTTTCCTGTTTTGATGAAAATAATCATGACTCTCCCCAGGTGAAAGCTGTTGGAGAAGGGGAGAAGAGGCCATAATTTTACAAGCCTCATCTGCCATATGATTGCCTTCTGCTAGGAATCCAGGCAATTGCTGATGACTTCTGATATGGGCTACAAATAAAGGTTTCCCTTGCTTTTTCAGCAGTGTCTGAAGCTGTAAAAAAAGTTTCATTAGAGAGGGAGGGGTAACAGGAGAAATATATGCATCAAAAATATGAGCAACCATCTGAGTAACATACATGCTATCAGATATTACATTTAAAGATTGTTGTGAAAAAAGAGACAACGCCAATAGGAAAGCAGCTAATTCAGCTTGTTGTGCTGATGATTGTGAAGTAGTTAAACGTTTATGCCATTGAGCATTTTCATACCATGTACATGCTCCAATATTTTTTGAACCATCAGTAAAGACAGTTAAGCCTTCCTTCAATGGCTGTTGGACAAAAGGTGATTGTAAAACAAAAGGAACTGTTTTCAACACCTGCAGTCGTGAATCAGAGGGAAGGTGGCATGACACTTGGCCACACCAATCTTCCAACGCATCCTGCAGTGTTGTGGAAGTCTGAAAAAGAGGTTCCCATTGAGTGATCTTAAAAGGAATATACAATGTAAAAATATCCATTCCCATTAGAGCTTTGGTTCTCTTACGCCCTTTTTCTATAAGAGAAGCCATTTGTGCTGCTCTAGTAAAAATAGATGTTTTTGGAGTGTGTTGTAGATGTAACCATTCCAAGATATGAAGACTTTTTGCATTTGATATTTGAACAATTATTGCAGTCAGTAGTTGATGAGTGGAAAGGATAGCAAGAGAAGTTGGTTTGTCTGTGAGTGCACGATTTACCCATTGAGTTGCTAGGGCTGTGTTTACTTGTTTTAAAGCTTCTAGATGCTGATCTGAAAGATAGACCTTATCTGCAGGATTTTTCAATCCTACTAGTGCTTGAAAAAGTGGTGATAGCATCTGTGTGGTTAGAGCAAGATATGGTTTAGCCCAGTTAATAACCCCCAAGCACTGCTGTAATTGGACCAGCGTTGTTGGCTGTGGAAGTGTGAGTGAAGGAATATGTGGAGATGCTGTAGAAGCTAAAACCTTGTGACCTAAATATTGCATTGGGTAGTGAGACTGGATTTTTTCAGGTGCTATATGTAACCCTGCTTTTGCTAATGTGGTCAAGAGGATCGGAAAAGTTTTTTGAACCGTCCCCTTTGGCCCATCAGCAGCAATTAAGATATCATCCATGTAATGATATACAAGAAAATTTGGAAATTGAGATCTATAAGGATGCAGAGCCTCATTGACAAAATATTGACACATAGTTGGTGAATTAAGCATACCTTGTGGAAGAACTTTCCATTGATACCTAGATGTGGGTTTAGAGTTGTTAAGCTCTGGCACTGTAAATGCAAAGATGATCCTATCCTTTTGTGCCAAAGGTATGGAAAAGAAACAGTCCTTTAAATCTATTATTATGAGATCAATTCCAGCTGGGATCAAATTAGGATTAGGCAGACCACACTGCAGTGGCCCCATGGGTTGAATAATTAAATTTATGGCTCTGAGATCATTAAGGAGACGCCATTTGCCAGATTTCTTTTTAATTACAAATACTGGGGTGTTATAAGGACTGGTGGATGGTTCAATATGTCCTTCTATTAACTGTTGATGGACAAGAAGATGTAAAGCCTCCAATTTTTCTTTGGTGAGAGGCCATTGATCCACCCAAACAGGAATAGAGGTTTTAAGAATAAGAGATAAAGGAGAAATAGACATTTTAATAGAAAAACTATGGTATCTGAATATAAGCCTGAAATTGAGAAAGTAAATCACATCCCCATAGATTGCAATGTAGAGGAAGAATATAGGGTTTAAGATAAGCAGTTAAGGTAGAATGCTCAGTAGAAGCAGAAAGCCAATGAGAGCTGACCTTAGCAGCTTGTGCCCCACCTACGCCCTGCACTGAAGAAGCTTCTGTGAGAGACCAAGAAGAGGGCCATTCAGAGGAACGAATAACAGAAACATCTGCACCGGTGTCAATCAGACCTTCAAAAATTCGACCATTGAGTGTAACAGAAAGAGTTGGTTTTGAAGCTTGAACAGGCTGCTGTAATGCAAACAAAGAAAGAGGTTCAAAAAGAGGCAAAATTATAAGTGTTGCCACTACTGTCCCCTTTTTTAAAGTAAAGCAACGATCTCCTATTGCAGCCAATGCAAGATTATTAAGAGCAGAAGAATCATATAAGTAAGGAGCTGCAACCACACCTTCTATTGTAAGAGAAGAATTGGGAATAAGCAAGACAGGTGTGGAAAGAGGTAAAGGTTTGAGAAGCGTTGTAGTTAAAGGAAGAGTAAAAACTGCACCAGGATCATCATACACAAGATCCTCTAACAATACCACAGGAAATGTTGTGACAGGTAATTCAGCCTTTGTAGCGGGGCTAGCTGAAGACCCCTCAATTAGTTTCCCGAAGGCTGAGAAGGAGAAGGATTAGAATGACAATTTGAAGCCCAATGATAGCCTTTCCTGCAGCGAGGACAGATAGTTTTTGGCTTAGATAAGGAAGATGGACCTCTGGTTTGGCCACGAAGAACAGCTCCACCTCCTGGCATACGACATTGATTTTTAAAATGTCCTGGCTTGCCACAGTTAAAACAATTGCCATTGCGTGTTACAGCAAAAGCATCAGGAGGAGAAGTGGAAACAGAATTAGAATTTGGTAATGAAGCAGTGATTGCAGTAGCAAGCATATCCATTTTATGAGTGGTTGTTCCTACAATTCTACAGAGTTGTAAAAACTCAGCCAGTCACTCCTGGCTTATTAGCAACTGGCTGTAGAATTTTTTGACAATCCTGATTTGCATTTGAAAAAGCCAATTTTATAAGTAATTCTTGTTTAGCAACAGAATTATCTATCTGTCTATCTAAGGCTGTTTGAAGCCGACTGATGAATGAAGCATAAGGCTCATCAGGACCTTGCATAATTTTTAAAAATGCTTGAGTGGACTGCGAATCTGAATCATCCACACGCTTTAAAGCATTCATAGCACACATATGAATAATAGCAAAACTACGACGGGGAGAATTTTGTTGTTGTACTAGAGTAGAAAATTGACCTTTCCCCAGTAACTGATCTTCAGTTACTCCAGCAGGCAAACCCCTACGAATTTCAGCCTCAATACCTTTTTCATATTCAGATTGCCACACAACATATTGCGCTGGAGTCATAAGCATAGAAAAAAGCATTTTCCAGTCATACAATAACATAACTGTATTAGCTGTAACCAAAGAATCAAGTATTCCCCTAGTAAAAGGAGAATGCAGTCCATAAGTTGTAACTGCATCTTTAATATTTTTCAAAACTTTAAACTCAATGTTAGTATGAACATTGCCTCCTACTCCAGGGATGATAGTCATAGGATAAGCAGAAGGATTTTCTGTTTCTAAAGATAGAGGTGATGACAGAAGATTAGTTATGATTCCTCCCACAGGTTTCATAGGAGAAAAATCAGGAAGAGAAGAAGGAGAGGAAGGAGGAGGGGAAGAAATGTCAGGATAAGGAGATGATAAGGAAGAATTTGTATCAAAATGAGCTGCAAGAGGCTTGGAATTTTTAAATTAGAAGAAGGGGAATCAGAGGAAACAAGAGAAAAGATTTTTCAGGAAGACTAGAAGATGGATAAACAATTGTTATAGCAGCCATTATTGCTCTCCAAGAGATAAGTATATCCATAGGAGCTCTGGGAATTTCATGTAAATATTTTCCTAATTTTTCCCATTGAGAATGGCTAAGAGTTCCAGCAGATGGATAGGCTGGACAATGTGCCTCAATGTAAATTATAAATTTATTTAAAGATTTCTTCGAAATTGGGTACACAGTTGTACCATTAATTTTCTGAAAGGAATTAGCCTTCTTCACTAGACTATAAAGTTCGTCCCTGTGCCCTGACGAAACTTGAGAAAGTGAGGAGCCCATTACTTACGATTCGTACGAAACCTATGCCAGGTGCGTAGCAATGGGAGTGAAGGCGATGCACCTCTAGACAGAAGTCACACCTTGGAACCAGAAAGTCGAAGAGATCCCGGATGAATCAAGGGATCCCGGACGAGCCCCCAGCTGTCGCGTTGAGCGACCGGTCTGTTGTTTCGATCTTCTGGTTGATTGCTGAATTCCTCTCAGAACGGGACCCTCGCAAGAGTGAGATACAGAGAAGCCCTCGCAAGGGCGAAGTTTGGCAAAAGCAGAAACCTATCCAGGGTGAGTTTAAAAGTGATTGCAAAAGCGAAAAGAAAAAAGAACACAAGACGAAGATTTCTTTAGGTGAGGCAGCACATCGCCTGGGGCAGATGGAATTGTCCCGGCTGAGCCTGAGACAGATGGATTGTTCAGGCTGCCAGCTTGCTCTACGCTGTCCTCTTTTATTGTGCTGAATAAAAGAAGGGGGTGCAGGGGGATAGCAGGAAGACAAAGAAGTTACAAACTTTATCTTTGAGTCCAGGCTACGTGATACAAGTAACGAACTTTCTGACTGATAAACATGTCTTTACTGAATACACATCTTTTATCTGACACAGACCTCAGTGAAACTAATCTTATCAACTTTAGCTTCTTCCTGTCAGTTCTTTTCCTGTCAGCTTAGTGAACTTTGCTCTGAGAGGTATACGTGCTGAGCAGGATTTGTCTTATGGAAAAATACTGAGACAGAATAGCCACAATGTAAGACAGATGAGATGGAAGCTAACTACCAAACTGAAGGAACACAAATGTGCAAAGGAGACCCAAACTCATTGGTAGTTTCACAATGCAATAAACAAGGACATACATTCAATTTTGCAGCTACTAAGATTGTTGGAAGAGCTAGCACATAAATAGCTAGGAAAGTGATTGAAGCCTGGGAAATAGACCTCTCATCAATCAACTGTGCCAACTCATAAAACTCAAACTGTCCAAGCAGCTACTGAAACAGTTCTACAGAGTAATTATTGAGTCTGTCATCTGCACCTCTATAATTGTCTGATTTGGTTCTGCAACCCAACAATCCGTAGAGGTGGTGGTATTGCTATCTTCTATAAAAAGTCCTTACATCTAAAAAAACACCCAAGTTACCCAGGAACTTGCTCTTCCTGAGACCATCATCTGTGAACTGTCCTTAAATATCACATTTTGATTCTTACTATGTTACAGAGCCCCAGATTATGACATCGAACATGTAAACAAGCTAAATTCACTACGAACATGGTCAACATCCTACCCACAAGCTTTTATCTTTCTTGGTGACTTCAATCTTCCTCATATTAACTGGACCCTAAACGAATGTAAAACTGAACGCATACATGCAACTTTCTACAATGCTGTAACAAATCTGGGACTGGAACAACTAGTAACCAACAATACTATACTTAACAACTGCCTCAATCTCATCTTCTGCAATAGTTTGAAATATATTTACGGAATACAAACTAAAGAACCCTTTTCCAACAGTGACCACAACATGATTGACTTTTTTCTCAACATACGTCCACACAAAAATCATCATAACAATGGGATCCCCAATTATAACTTCAAAAAAGGCAACTATGATCTTATAGACAATGATCTCTCATCCCTTGATTGGCAATTTCTATTCATTGGATGCAATACTGTTGAAGACCATTACAACATATTTTTACTTAAAGTCAAAAGAGTCATCAAACTATATGTACCAATAACAACTCCAAAAAACAGAAAAAACAGATTACCTATAACAATAAGGAAGCTTCAATCCCAAAAGAGATCACTTTGATGGAAAAACAAATCTGGTCACGTTGCCAACTTCAAAAATTTATTGCCGATACAAAAATTTATGCCATCAGATAAAGACTGAATGCACCAATTATCACATTAAACAAGAGGAAAACCTATGCACCAATTCCACCCATGCTTTCTATAATTTTGTAAACAACAAACTAAAAGACTCAAGGTCCATCCCATCCCTGAAAAGACCTAATGGTAAAGACTGCAATGAGGACAGCATTAAAGCTAACCTTTTTAACACATTCTTTGGCTCAGTATTTGTAAACAGCAATGGATCATGCACAGTATTTCCTAGTCGAACCACAGACAACTACAATGATCTAATACATATCGATTTTACAGTAAACTATGTTGAAAAAGCGCAATCTAAAACCACCTCTTTCTATTGGACCAGATGGAATATGTGTCTACTTTTTAAAAAAGCTATCCACTGCCATAGCCAACCCTCTAAGCATAATCTTTGAAAAATCCTTCAGGACCATCTCCTTGCCAAATCTGTGGTCACTAACCACAGTCATCCCCATCTTCAAAAAGGGAGACCCCAGGCTAGTTGAAAATTACAGATCAATCTCTTTATGCTGCATCACCTGTAAAGGCATGGAATCAATTATTAACCAATCCATTATCCTCCACTTAGAAACAAACAACCTACTCTT